>NC_054481.1:111730654-112030654 GCF_017639515.1 Carcharodon carcharias | reverse complement strand
CGCACACTCTGACCCCGACTCACGCACACTCTGACACTGACTCGCGCAACATTTGACCCCGACTCGCTCAACCTCCGACACTGAATCGCACAACCTCTGAACCCGACTCGCGCAACCTCCGACACTGACTCGTGCAACCTCTGACCCCAACTCCCGCACACTCTGACTCCGACACCTGCACACTCTGACCCCGACACCTGCACACTCTGACCCCGACTCCCGCACACTCTGACCCCCAACTCCCGCAACCTTTGACTCCGACTCAGGTACCCTCTGACCCTGATACTTTCACGCTCTGCCTCCGACTCCCGCATGCTCTGACCCCGACTCCCGCACACTCTGAACCCGACTCCCGCACACTCTGACCGCGACTCACGCACATTCTGACCCCGACTCCCGCATATTCTGACCCCGACTCCTGCACGCTCTGACCCCAAATCGCGCAAACTCTGACCCCGACTCCCGCACGCTCTGACCCCGACTCCCGCACACTCTGACCCCAACTCCCGCACACTCTGACCCCGACCCCCGCCCACTCTGAACTCGACTCCCGCACACTCTGACCCCGACTCCCGCACACTCTGACCCCGACCCCCGCATACTCTGACCCCACTCTCAAACACTCTGACCCCGACTCCCGCACACTCTGACACCGACTCCCGCAACCTCTGACCCTGACTCCCGCACACTCTGACCCCGACTCCAGCACCCTTTGATTCCGACTCAGGTACCCTCTGACCCCGAATCTTTCACATTCTGATCCCGACTCCCACACACTCTGACACCGACTCCCGCAACCTCTGACCCTGACTCCCGCACACTCTGACCCCGACTGCCGCACACTCTGACCTCGATTGCCGAACGCTCTGACCCCAACTCCTGCACACACTGACACCGACTCCCTCACACTGACACCGACTCGCGCAACCCCTGACCCCGACTCACTCACACTCTGACAACGACTCGTGCAACATTTGACCCCGACTCGCTCAACCTCCGACATTGATTCGCACAACCTCTGAACCCGACTCGCGCAACCTCCGACACTGACTCGCGCAACCTCTGACCCCGACTCCCGCACACTCTGACTCCGACTCCCGCACACTCTGACCCCACTCCCAAACACTCTGACCCCGACTCCCGCACACTCTGACTCCGACACCTGCACACTCTGACCCCGACTCCCGCACACTCTGACCCCGACACCTGCACACTCTGACCCCTACTCCCGCACCCTTTGACTCCGACTCAGGTACCCTCTGACCCTGATACTTTCACGCTCTGCCTCCGACTCCCGCATGCTCTGACCCCGACTCCCGCACACTCTGACCCCGACTCCAGCACCCTTTGACTCTGACTCAGGTACCCTCTGACCCCGACTCTTTCACATTCTGACCCCGACTCCCGCACTCTCTGACACCGACTCCCGCAACCTCTGACACCGACTTGTGCAACCTCTGACACCGACTCCCGCACACTCTGACCCCGACTGCTGCACACTCTGACCTCGATTGCCGAACACTCTGACCCCGACTCCCTCACACTCTGACCCCGACTCCTGCACACACTGACCCCGACTCCCTCACACTGACACCGACTCGCGCAACCCCTGACCCCAACTCCCGCACACTCTGACCCCGACCCCCGCCCACTCTGAACTCGACTCCCGCACACTCTGACCCCGACTCCCGCACACTCTGACCCCGACCCCCGCATACTCTGACCCCACTCTCAAACACTCTGACCCCGACTCCCGCACACTCTGACACCGACTCCCGCAACCTCTGACCCTGACTCCCGCACACTCTGACCCCGACTCCAGCACCCTTTGATTCCGACTCAGGTACCCTCTGACCCCGAATCTTTCACATTCTGATCCCGACTCCCACACACTCTGACACCGACTCCCGCAACCTCTGACCCTGACTCCCGCACACTCTGACCCCGACTGCCGCACACTCTGACCTCGATTGCCGAACGCTCTGACCCCAACTCCTGCACACACTGACACCGACTCCCTCACACTGACACCGACTCGCGCAACCCCTGACCCCGACTCACTCACACTCTGACAACGACTCGTGCAACATTTGACCCCGACTCGCTCAACCTCCGACATTGATTCGCACAACCTCTGAACCCGACTCGCGCAACCTCCGACACTGACTCGCGCAACCTCTGACCCCGACTCCCGCACACTCTGACTCCGACTCCCGCACACTCTGACCCCACTCCCAAACACTCTGACCCCGACTCCCGCACACTCTGACCCCGACACCTGCACACTCTGACCCCGACTCCCGCACACTCTGACCCCGACACCTGCACACTCTGACCCCTACTCCCGCACCCTTTGACTCCGACTCAGGTACCCTCTGACCCTGATACTTTCACGCTCTGCCTCCGACTCCCGCATGCTCTGACCCCGACTCCCGCACACTCTGACCCCGACTCCAGCACCCTTTGACTCTGACTCAGGTACCCTCTGACCCCGACTCTTTCACATTCTGACCCCGACTCCCGCACTCTCTGACACCGACTCACGCAACCTCTGACACCGACTTGCGCAACCTCTGACACCGACTCCCGCACACTCTGACCCCGACTGCTGCACACTCTGACCTCGATTGCCGAACACTCTGACCCCGACTCCCTCACACTCTGACCCCGACTCCTGCACACACTGACCCCGACTCCCTCACACTGACACCGACTCGCGCAACCCCTGACCCCGACTCACGCACACTCTGACACCGACTCACGCACACTCTGACCCCGACTCCTGCACACACTGACCCCGACTCCCTCACACTGACACCGACTCGCGCAACCCCTGACCCCGACTCACGCACACTCTGACACCGACTCACGCACACTCTGACACTGACTTGCGCACACTCTGACACCGACTCGCGCACAATCTGACACCGACTCGTGCACACTCTGACACCGACTTGCGCAACATTTGACCCCGACTCGCTCAACCTCCGACACTGAATCGCACAACCTCTGAACCCGACTCGCGCAACCTCCGACACTGACTCGTGCAACCTCTGACCCCAACTCCCGCACACTCTGACTCCGACACCTGCACACTCTGACCCCGACACCTGCACACTCTGACCCCGACACCTGCACACTCTGACCCCGACTCCCGCACACTCTGACCCCAACTCCCGCAACCTTTGACTCCGACTCAGGTACCCTCTGACCCTGATACTTTCACGCTCTGCCTCCGACTCCCGCATGCTCTGACCCCGACTCCCGCACACTCTGAACCCGACTCCCGCACACTCTGACCGCGATTCACGCACATTCTGACCCCGACTCCCGCACATTCTGACCCCGACTCCTGCACGCTCTGACCCCAAATCGCGCAAACTCTGACCCCGACTCCCGCACGCTCTGACCCCGACTCCCGCACACTCTGACCCCAACTCCCGCACACTCTGACCCCGACCCCCGCCCACTCTGAACTCGACTCCCGCACACTCTGACCCCGACTCCCGCACACTCTGACCCCGACCCCCGCATACTCTGACCCCACTCTCAAACACTCTGACCCCGACTCCCGCACACTCTGACACCGACTCCCGCAACCTCTGACCCTGACTCCCGCACACTCTGACCCCGACTCCAGCACCATTTGATTCCGACTCAGGTACCCTCTGACCCCGAATCTTTCACATTCTGATCCCGACTCCCACACACTCTGACACCGACTCCCGCAACCTCTGACCCTGACTCCCGCACACTCTGACCCCGACTGCCGCACACTCTGACCTCGATTGCCGAACGCTCTGACCCCAACTCCTGCACACACTGACACCGACTCCCTCACACTGACACCGACTCGCGCAACCTCCGACACTGACTCGCGCAACCTCTGACCCCGACTCCCGCACACTCTGACTCCGACTCCCGCACACTCTGACCCCACTCCCAAACACTCTGACCCCGACTCCCGCACACTCTGACCCCGACACCTGCACACTCTGACCCCGACTCCCGCACACTCTGACCCCGACACCTGCACACTCTGACCCCTACTCCCGCACCCTTTGACTCCGACTCAGGTACCCTCTGACCCTGATACTTTCACGCTCTGCCTCCGACTCCCGCATGCTCTGACCCCGACTCCCGCACACTCTGACCCCGACTCCAGCACCCTTTGACTCTGACTCAGGTACCCTCTGACCCCGACTCTTTCACATTCTGACCCCGACTCCCGCACTCTCTGACACCGACTCCCGCAACCTCTGACACCGACTTGCGCAACCTCTGACACCGACTCCCGCACACTCTGACCCCGACTGCTGCACACTCTGACCTCGATTGCCGAACACTCTGACCCCGACTCCCTCACACTCTGACCCCGACTCCTGCACACACTGACCCCGACTCCCTCACACTGACACCGACTCGCGCAACCCCTGACCCCGACTCACGCACACTCTGACACCGACTCACGCACACTCTGACACTGACTTGTGCACACTCTGACACCGACTTGCGCACAATCTGACACCGACTCGTGCACACTCTGACACCGACTTGCGCAACATTTGACCCCGACTCGCTCAACCTCCGACACTGATTCGCACAACCTCTGAACCCGACTCGCGCAACCTCCGACACTGACTCGCGCAACCTCTGACCCCGACTCCCGCACACTCTGACCCCTCTCCCAAACACTCTGACCCCGACTCCCGCACACTCTGACCCCGACTCCCGCACACTCTGACCCCGACTCCCGTACACTCTGACCCCGACTCCTGCACAAACTGACTCCGCCTCCCTCACACCCTGACCCCGACTCCCACCAACTCTGACGCCGACACGCGCAGAATCTGACCCCAACTCGTGCACGCTCTGACCCTGACTCCCATACGCTCTGAGCCCGACTCCCGCACGCTCTGACCCCGACTCCCGCACACTCTGACCCCGACTCCTGCACACTCTGACCCCGAGTCCCGCACACTCTGACCCCGACACCCGCACACTCTGACACTGACTCGCGCACACTCTGACCCCGACTCCCGCACACTCTGACCCCAACTCGCGCAAACTCTGACCTCGACTCCCGCACACTCTGACCCCGACTCCTGCACAAACTGACTCCGCCTCCCTCACACTCTGACGCCAACTCGTGCAGAATCTGACCCCAACTCGTGCACGCTCTGACCCCGACTCCCGCACACTCTGACCCCGACTCCCGCACACTCTGTCCCGGACTCCCGCGCACTCTGACCCCACTCCCAAACACTGTGACCCCGGACTCCCGCACACTCTGACCCCGACACCCGCACACTCTGACCCCACTCCCAAACACTCTGACCCCGGACTCCCGCACACTCTGACCCCGACTCCCGCACACTCTGACCCCGACTCACGCACACTCTGACACTGACTCGCGCAACATTTGACCCCGACTCGCTCAACCTCCGACACTGAATCGCACAACCTCTGAACCCGACTCGCGCAACCTCCGACACTGACTCGTGCAACCTCTGACCCCAACTCCCGCACACTCTGACTCCGACACCTGCACACTCTGACCCCGACACCTGCACACTCTGACCCCGACACCTGCACACTCTGACCCCGACTCCCGCACACTCTGACCCCAACTCCCGCAACCTTTGACTCCGACTCAGGTACCCTCTGACCCTGATACTTTCACGCTCTGCCTCCGACTCCCGCATGCTCTGACCCCGACTCCCGCACACTCTGAACCCGACTCCCGCACACTCTGACCTCGACTCCCGCACACTCTGACCTCGACTCACGCACATTCTGACCCCGACTCCCGCACTCTCTGACCCCGACTCCCGCACTCTCTGACCCAGACTCCCGCACACTCTGATCCCGACTCCCGCACTCTCTGACCCCGACTCCCGCACACTCTGACCCCAACTCGCGCAAACTCTGACCTCGACTCACGCACATTCTGACCCCGACTCCCGCACACTGTGACCCCGACTCCTGCACGCTCTGACCCCACTCCCATACTTTCTGACCCCGACTCCCGCACACTCTGACCCCGACTCCTGCACGCTCTGACCCTGAGTCCCGCACACTCTTACCCCGACTCACGCAACACCTGACCCCGCCTCACGCAGCCGCTGACCCCAACATGTGCACACGCTGACCCTGACTCACGCTATCTGTGACCTAACTTGCGAACCCTCTGACCCCAACTCCCGCACACTCTGACCCCGACTCCCGCAAGCTCTGACCCCACCCCCATACCCTCTGACCCCGACTCCTGCACAAACTGACTCCGCCTCCCTCACACTCTGACTCCGACTCCACCATGCACTGACACCGACTCTCACACACTCTGACCTCGACTCCCGCACACTCTGACTTCGACTCCCGCACACTCTGACCTCGACTCCCGCACACTCTGACCCCGACAGCCAACACTCTGACCTCGACACCTGCACACTCTGACCCTGATTCCGCACCCTCTGAACCCAACTCCGCACATTCTGACCCCGATTACAGCACATTCTGACACCATCTCGCGCAACCTCTGACCCCGACTCCCGCACACTCTGACCCCTCTCCCAAACACTCTGACCCCGACTCCCGCACACTCTGACCCCGACTCCCGCACACTCTGACCCCGACTCCCGTACACTCTGACCCCGACTCCTGCACAAACTGACTCCGCCTCCCTCACACCCTGACCCCGACTCCCACCAACTCTGACGCCGACACGCGCAGAATCTGACCCCAACTCGTGCACGCTCTGACCCTGACTCCCATACGCTCTGAGCCCGACTCCCGCACGCTCTGACCCCGACTCCCGCACACTCTGACCCCGACTCCTGCACACTCTGACCCCGAGTCCCGCACACTCTGACCCCGACACCCGCACACTCTGACACTGACTCGCGCACACTCTGACCCCGACTCCCGCACACTCTGACCCCAACTCGCGCAAACTCTGACCTCGACTCCCGCACACTCTGACCCCGACTCCTGCACAAACTGACTCCGCCTCCCTCACACTCTGACGCCAACTCGCGCAGAATCTGACCCCAACTCGTGCACGCTCTGACCCCGACTCCCGCACACTCTGACCCCGACTCCCGCACACTCTGTCCCGGACTCCCGCGCACTCTGACCCCACTCCCAAACACTGTGACCCCGGACTCCCGCACACTCTGACCCCGACACCCGCACACTCTGACCCCACTCCCAAACACTCTGACCCCGGACTCCCGCACACTCTGACCCCGACTCCCGCACACTCTGACCCCGACTCCCGCACACTCTGACACTGACCCGCGCAACATTTGACCCCGACTCGCTCAACCTCCGACACTGAATCGCACAACCTCTGAACCCGACTCGCGCAACCTCCGACACTGACTCGTGCAACCTCTGACCCCAACTCCCGCACACTCTGACTCCGACACCTGCACACTCTGACCCCGACACCTGCACACTCTGACCCCGACACCTGCACACTCTGACCCCGACTCCCGCACACTCTGACCCCAACTCCCGCAACCTTTGACTCCGACTCAGGTACCCTCTGACCCTGATACTTTCACGCTCTGCCTCCGACTCCCGCATGCTCTGACCCCGACTCCCGCACACTCTGAACCCGACTCCCGCACACTCTGACCTCGACTCCCGCACACTCTGACCTCGACTCACGCACATTCTGACCCCGACTCCCGCACTCTCTGACCCCGACTCCCGCACTCTCTGACCCCGACTCCCGCACACTCTGATCCCGACTCCAGCACTCTCTGACCCCGACTCCCGCACACTCTGACCCCGACTCCCGCACACTCTGACCCCGACTCCCGTACACTCTGACCCCGACTCCTGCACAAACTGACTCCGCCTCCCTCACACCCTGACCCCGACTCCCACCAACTCTGACGCCGACACGCGCAGAATCTGACCCCAACTCGTGCACGCTCTGACCCTGACTCCCATACGCTCTGAGCCCGACTCCCGCACGCTCTGACCCCGACTCCCGCACACTCTGACCCCGACTCCTGCACACTCTGACCCCGAGTCCCGCACACTCTGACCCCGACACCCGCACACTCTGACACTGACTCGCGCACACTCTTACCCCGACTCCCGCACACTCTGACCCCAACTCGCGCAAACTCTGACCTCGACTCCCGCACACTCTGACCCCGACTCCTGCACAAACTGACTCCGCCTCCCTCACACTCTGACGCCAACTCGCGCAGAATCTGACCCCAACTCGTGCACGCTCTGACCCCGACTCCCGCACACTCTGACCCCGACTCCCGCACACTCTGTCCCGGACTCCCGCGCACTCTGACCCCACTCCCAAACACTGTGACCCCGGACTCCCGCACACTCTGACCCCGACACCCGCACACTCTGACCCCACTCCCAAACACTCTGACCCCGGACTCCCGCACACTCTGACCCCGACTCCCGCACACTCTGACCCCGACTCACGCACACTCTGACACTGACTCGCGCAACATTTGACCCCGACTCGCTCAACCTCCGACACTGAATCGCACAACCTCTGAACCCGACTCGCGCAACCTCTGACACTGACTCGTGCAACCTCTGACCCCAACTCCCGCACACTCTGACTCCGACACCTGCACACTCTGACCCCGACACCTGCACACTCTGACCCCGACACCTGCACACTCTGACCCCGACTCCCGCACACTCTGACCCCAACTCCCGCAACCTTTGACTCCGACTCAGGTACCCTCTGACCCTGATACTTTCACGCTCTGCCTCCGACTCCCGCATGCTCTGACCCCGACTCCCGCACACTCTGAACCCGACTCCCGCACACTCTGACCGCGACTCACGCACATTCTGACCCCGACTCCCGCACATTCTGACCCCGACTCCTGCACGCTCTGACCCCGACTCCCGCACACTCTGACCCCAACTCCCGCACACTCTGACCCCGACCCCCGCCCACTCTGAACTCGACTCCCGCACACTCTGACCCCGACTCCCGCACACTCTGACCCCGACCCCCGCATACTCTGACCCCACTCTCAAACACTCTGACCCCGACTCCCGCACACTCTGACACCGACTCCCGCAACCTCTGACCCTGACTCCCGCACACTCTGACCCCGACTCCAGCACCCTTTGATTCCGACTCAGGTACCCTCTGACCCCGAATCTTTCACATTCTGATCCCGACTCCCACACACTCTGACACCGACTCCCGCAACCTCTGACCCTGACTCCCGCACACTCTGACCCCGACTGCCGCACACTCTGACCTCGATTGCCGAACGCTCTGATCCCAACTCCTGCACACACTGACACCGACTCCCTCACACTGACACCGACTCGCGCAACCCCTGACCCCGACTCACTCACACTCTGACAACGACTCGTGCAACATTTGACCCCGACTCGCTCAACCTCCGACATTGATTCGCACAACCTCTGAACCCGACTCGCGCAACCTCCGACACTGACTCGCGCAACCTCTGACCCCGACTCCCGCACACTCTGACTCCGACTCCCGCACACTCTGACCCCACTCCCAAACACTCTGACCCCGACTCCCGCACACTCTGACTCCGACACCTGCACACTCTGACCCCGACACCTGCACACTCTGACCCCGACACCTGCACACTCTGACCCCGACTCCCGCACGCTCTGACCCCGACTCCCGCACACTCTGACCCCAACTCCCGCACACTCTGACCCCGACCCCCGCCCACTCTGAACTCGACTCCCGCACACTCTGACCCCGACTCCCGCACACTCTGACCCCGACCCCCGCATACTCTGACCCCACTCTCAAACACTCTGACCCCGACTCCCGCACACTCTGACACCGACTCCCGCAACCTCTGACCCTGACTCCCGCACACTCTGACCCCGACTCCAGCACCATTTGATTCCGACTCAGGTACCCTCTGACCCCGAATCTTTCACATTCTGATCCCGACTCCCACACACTCTGACACCGACTCCCGCAACCTCTGACCCTGACTCCCGCACACTCTGACCCCGACTGCCGCACACTCTGACCTCGATTGCCGAACGCTCTGACCCCAACTCCTGCACACACTGACACCGACTCCCTCACACTGACACCGACTCGCGCAACCTCCGACACTGACTCGCGCAACCTCTGACCCCGACTCCCGCACACTCTGACTCCGACTCCCGCACACTCTGACCCCACTCCCAAACACTCTGACCCCGACTCCCGCACACTCTGACCCCGACACCTGCACACTCTGACCCCGACTCCCGCACACTCTGACCCCGACACCTGCACACTCTGACCCCTACTCCCGCACCCTTTGACTCCGACTCAGGTACCCTCTGACCCTGATACTTTCACGCTCTGCCTCCGACTCCCGCATGCTCTGACCCCGACTCCCGCACACTCTGACCCCGACTCCAGCACCCTTTGACTCTGACTCAGGTACCCTCTGACCCCGACTCTTTCACATTCTGACCCCGACTCCCGCACTCTCTGACACCGACTCCCGCAACCTCTGACACCGACTTGCGCAACCTCTGACACCGACTCCCGCACACTCTGACCCCGACTGCTGCACACTCTGACCTCGATTGCCGAACACTCTGACCCCGACTCCCTCACACTCTGACCCCGACTCCTGCACACACTGACCCCGACTCCCTCACACTGACACCGACTCGCGCAACCCCTGACCCCGACTCACGCACACTCTGACACCGACTCACGCACACTCTGACACTGACTTGTGCACACTCTGACACCGACTTGCGCACAATCTGACACCGACTCGTGCACACTCTGACACCGACTTGCGCAACATTTGACCCCGACTCGCTCAACCTCCGACACTGATTCGCACAACCTCTGAACCCGACTCGCGCAACCTCCGACACTGACTCGCGCAACCTCTGACCCCGACTCCCGCACACTCTGACCCCTCTCCCAAACACTCTGACCCCGACTCCCGCACACTCTGACCCCGACTCCCGCACACTCTGACCCCGACTCCCGTACACTCTGACCCCGACTCCTGCACAAACTGACTCCGCCTCCCTCACACCCTGACCCCGACTCCCACCAACTCTGACGCCGACACGCGCAGAATCTGACCCCAACTCGTGCACGCTCTGACCCTGACTCCCATACGCTCTGAGCCCGACTCCCGCACGCTCTGACCCCGACTCCCGCACACTCTGACCCCGACTCCTGCACACTCTGACCCCGAGTCCCGCACACTCTGACCCCGACACCCGCACACTCTGACACTGACTCGCGCACACTCTGACCCCGACTCCCGCACACTCTGACCCCAACTCGCGCAAACTCTGACCTCGACTCCCGCACACTCTGACCCCGACTCCTGCACAAACTGACTCCGCCTCCCTCACACTCTGACGCCAACTCGTGCAGAATCTGACCCCAACTCGTGCACGCTCTGACCCCGACTCCCGCACACTCTGACCCCGACTCCCGCACACTCTGTCCCGGACTCCCGCGCACTCTGACCCCACTCCCAAACACTGTGACCCCGGACTCCCGCACACTCTGACCCCGACACCCGCACACTCTGACCCCACTCCCAAACACTCTGACCCCGGACTCCCGCACACTCTGACCCCGACTCCCGCACACTCTGACCCCGACTCACGCACACTCTGACACTGACTCGCGCAACATTTGACCCCGACTCGCTCAACCTCCGACACTGAATCGCACAACCTCTGAACCCGACTCGCGCAACCTCCGACACTGACTCGTGCAACCTCTGACCCCAACTCCCGCACACTCTGACTCCGACACCTGCACACTCTGACCCCGACACCTGCACACTCTGACCCCGACACCTGCACACTCTGACCCCGACTCCCGCACACTCTGACCCCAACTCCCGCAACCTTTGACTCCGACTCAGGTACCCTCTGACCCTGATACTTTCACGCTCTGCCTCCGACTCCCGCATGCTCTGACCCCGACTCCCGCACACTCTGAACCCGACTCCCGCACACTCTGACCTCGACTCCCGCACACTCTGACCTCGACTCACGCACATTCTGACCCCGACTCCCGCACTCTCTGACCCCGACTCCCGCACTCTCTGACCCAGACTCCCGCACACTCTGATCCCGACTCCCGCACTCTCTGACCCCGACTCCCGCACACTCTGACCCCAACTCGCGCAAACTCTGACCTCGACTCACGCACATTCTGACCCCGACTCCCGCACACTGTGACCCCGACTCCTGCACGCTCTGACCCCACTCCCATACTTTCTGACCCCGACTCCCGCACACTCTGACCCCGACTCCTGCACGCTCTGACCCTGAGTCCCGCACACTCTTACCCCGACTCACGCAACACCTGACCCCGCCTCACGCAGCCGCTGACCCCAACACGTGCACACGCTGACCCTGACTCACGCTATCTGTGACCTAACTTGCGAACCCTCTGACCCCAACTCCCGCACACTCTGACCCCGACTCCCGCAAGCTCTGACCCCACCCCCATACCCTCTGACCCCGACTCCTGCACAAACTGACTCCGCCTCCCTCACACTCTGACTCCGACTCCACCATGCACTGACACCGACTCTCACACACTCTGACCTCGACTCCCGCACACTCTGACTTCGACTCCCGCACACTCTGACCTCGACTCCCGCACACTCTGACCCCGACAGCCAACACTCTGACCTCGACACCTGCACACTCTGACCCTGATTCCGCACCCTCTGAACCCAACTCCGCACATTCTGACCCCGATTACAGCACATTCTGACACCATCTCGCGCAACCTCTGACCCCGACTCCCGCACACTCTGACCCCTCTCCCAAACACTCTGACCCCGACTCCCGCACACTCTGACCCCGACTCCCGCACACTCTGACCCCGACTCCCGCACACTCTGACCCCGACTCCTGCACAAACTGACTCCGCCTCCCTCACACCCTGACCCCGACTCCCACCAACTCTGACGCCGACACGCGCAGAATCTGACCCCAACTCGTGCACGCTCTGACCCTGACTCCCATACGCTCTGAGCCCGACTCCCGCACGCTCTGACCCCGACTCCCGCACACTCTGACCCCGACTCCTGCACACTCTGACCCCGAGTCCCGCACACTCTGACCCCGACACCCGCACACTCTGACACTGACTCGCGCACACTCTGACCCCGACTCCCGCACACTCTGACCCCAACTCGCGCAAACTCTGACCTCGACTCCCGCACACTCTGACCCCGACTCCTGCACAAACTGACTCCGCCTCCCTCACACTCTGACGCCAACTCGCGCAGAATCTGACCCCAACTCGTGCACGCTCTGACCCCGACTCCCGCACACTCTGACCCCGACTCCCGCACACTCTGTCCCGGACTCCCGCGCACTCTGACCCCACTCCCAAACACTGTGACCCCGGACTCCCGCACACTCTGACCCCGACACCCGCACACTCTGACCCCACTCCCAAACACTCTGACCCCGGACTCCCGCACACTCTGACCCCGACTCCCGCACACTCTGACCCCGACTCCCGCACACTCTGACACTGACCCGCGCAACATTTGACCCCGACTCGCTCAACCTCCGACACTGAATCGCACAACCTCTGAACCCGACTCGCGCAACCTCCGACACTGACTCGTGCAACCTCTGACCCCAACTCCCGCACACTCTGACTCCGACACCTGCACACTCTGACCCCGACACCTGCACACTCTGACCCCGACACCTGCACACTCTGACCCCGACTCCCGCACACTCTGACCCCAACTCCCGCAACCTTTGACTCCGACTCAGGTACCCTCTGACCCTGATACTTTCACGCTCTGCCTCCGACTCCCGCATGCTCTGACCCCGACTCCCGCACACTCTGAACCCGACTCCCGCACACTCTGACCTCGACTCCCGCACACTCTGACCTCGACTCACGCACATTCTGACCCCGACTCCCGCACTCTCTGACCCCGACTCCCGCACTCTCTGACCCCGACTCCCGCACACTCTGATCCCGACTCCAGCACTCTCTGACCCCGACTCCCGCACACTCTGACCCCGACTCCCGCACACTCTGACCCCGACTCCCGTACACTCTGACCCCGACTCCTGCACAAACTGACTCCGCCTCCCTCACACCCTGACCCCGACTCCCACCAACTCTGACGCCGACACGCGCAGAATCTGACCCCAACTCGTGCACGCTCTGACCCTGACTCCCATACGCTCTGAGCCCGACTCCCGCACGCTCTGACCCCGACTCCCGCACACTCTGACCCCGACTCCTGCACACTCTGACCCCGAGTCCCGCACACTCTGACCCCGACACCCGCACACTCTGACACTGACTCGCGCACACTCTGACCCCGACTCCCGCACACTCTGACCCCAACTCGCGCAAACTCTGACCTCGACTCCCGCACACTCTGACCCCGACTCCTGCACAAACTGACTCCGCCTCCCTCACACTCTGACGCCAACTCGCGCAGAATCTGACCCCAACTCGTGCACGCTCTGACCCCGACTCCCGCACACTCTGACCCCGACTCCCGCACACTCTGTCCCGGACTCCCGCGCACTCTGACCCCACTCCCAAACACTGTGACCCCGGACTCCCGCACACTCTGACCCCGACACCCGCACACTCTGACCCCACTCCCAAACACTCTGACCCCGGACTCCCGCACACTCTGACCCCGACTCCCGCACACTCTGACCCCGACTCACGCACACTCTGACACTGACTCGCGCAACATTTGACCCCGACTCGCTCAACCTCCGACACTGAATCGCACAACCTCTGAACCCGACTCGCGCAACCTCTGACACTGACTCGTGCAACCTCTGACCCCAACTCCCGCACACTCTGACTCCGACACCTGCACACTCTGACCCCGACACCTGCACACTCTGACCCCGACACCTGCACACTCTGACCCCGACTCCCGCACACTCTGACCCCAACTCCCGCAACCTTTGACTCCGACTCAGGTACCCTCTGACCCTGATACTTTCACGCTCTGCCTCCGACTCCCGCATGCTCTGACCCCGACTCCCGCACACTCTGAACCCGACTCCCGCACACTCTGACCGCGACTCACGCACATTCTGACCCCGACTCCCGCACATTCTGACCCCGACTCCTGCACGCTCTGACCCCGACTCCCGCACACTCTGACCCCAACTCCCGCACACTCTGACCCCGACCCCCGCCCACTCTGAACTCGACTCCCGCACACTCTGACCCCGACTCCCGCACACTCTGACCCCGACCCCCGCATACTCTGACCCCACTCTCAAACACTCTGACCCCGACTCCCGCACACTCTGACACCGACTCCCGCAACCTCTGACCCTGACTCCCGCACACTCTGACCCCGACTCCAGCACCCTTTGATTCCGACTCAGGTACCCTCTGACCCCGAATCTTTCACATTCTGATCCCGACTCCCACACACTCTGACACCGACTCCCGCAACCTCTGACCCTGACTCCCGCACACTCTGACCCCGACTGCCGCACACTCTGACCACGAGTGCCGAACGCTCTGACCCCAACTCCTGCACACACTGACACCGACTCCCTCACACTGACACCGACTCGCGCAACCCCTGACCCCGACTCACTCACACTCTGACAACGACTCGTGCAACATTTGACCCCGACTCGCTCAACCTCCGACATTGATTCGCACAACCTCTGAACCCGACTCGCGCAACCTCCGACACTGACTCGCGCAACCTCTGACCCCGACTCCCGCACACTCTGACTCCGACTCCCGCACACTCTGACCCCACTCCCAAACACTCTGACCCCGACTCCCGCACACTCTGACCCCGACACCTGCACACTCTGACCCCGACTCCCGCACACTCTGACTCCGACACCTGCACACTCTGACCCCGACACCTGCACACTCTGACCCCGACACCTGCACACTCTGACCCCGACTCCCGCACGCTCTGACCCCGACTCCCGCACACTCTGACCCCCACTCCCGCACACTCTGACCCCGACCCCCGCCCACTCTGAACTCGACTCCCGCACACTCTGACCCCGACTCCCGCACACTCTGACCCCGACCCCCGCATACTCTGACCCCACTCTCAAACACTCTGACCCCGACTCCCGCACACTCTGACACCGACTCCCGCAACCTCTGACCCTGACTCCCGCACACTCTGACCCCGACTCCAGCACCATTTGATTCCGACTCAGGTACCCTCTGACCCCGAATCTTTCACATTCTGATCCCGACTCCCACACACTCTGACACCGACTCCCGCAACCTCTGACCCTGACTCCCGCACACTCTGACCCCGACTGCCGCACACTCTGACCTCGATTGCCGAACGCTCTGACCCCAACTCCTGCACACACTGACACCGACTCCCTCACACTGACACCGACTCGCGCAACCTCCGACACTGACTCGCGCAACCTCTGACCCCGACTCCCGCACACTCTGACTCCGACTCCCGCACACTCTGACCCCACTCCCAAACACTCTGACCCCGACTCCCGCACACTCTGACCCCGACACCTGCACACTCTGACCCCGACTCCCGCACACTCTGACCCCGACACCTGCACACTCTGACCCCTACTCCCGCACCCTTTGACTCCGACTCAGGTACCCTCTGACCCTGATACTTTCACGCTCTGCCTCCGACTCCCGCATGCTCTGACCCCGACTCCCGCACACTCTGACCCCGACTCCAGCACCCTTTGACTCTGACTCAGGTACCCTCTGACCCCGACTCTTTCACATTCTGACCCCGACTCCCGCACTCTCTGACACCGACTCCCGCAACCTCTGACACCGACTTGCGCAACCTCTGACACCGACTCCCGCACACTCTGACCCCGACTGCTGCACACTCTGACCTCGATTGCCGAACACTCTGACCCCGACTCCCTCACACTCTGACCCCGACTCCTGCACACACTGACCCCGACTCCCTCACACTGACACCGACTCGCGCAACCCCTGACCCCGACTCACGCACACTCTGACACCGACTCACGCACACTCTGACACTGACTTGTGCACACTCTGACACCGACTTGCGCACAATCTGACACCGACTCGTGCACACTCTGACACCGACTTGCGCAACATTTGACCCCGACTCGCTCAACCTCCGACACTGATTCGCACAACCTCTGAACCCGACTCGCGCAACCTCCGACACTGACTCGCGCAACCTCTGACCCCGACTCCCGCACACTCTGACCCCTCTCCCAAACACTCTGACCCCGACTCCCGCACACTCTGACCCCGACTCCCGCACACTCTGACCCCGACTCCCGTACACTCTGACCCCGACTCCTGCACAAACTGACTCCGCCTCCCTCACACCCTGACCCCGACTCCCACCAACTCTGACGCCGACACGCGCAGAATCTGACCCCAACTCGTGCACGCTCTGACCCTGACTCCCATACGCTCTGAGCCCGACTCCCGCACGCTCTGACCCCGACTCCCGCACACTCTGACCCCGACTCCTGCACACTCTGACCCCGAGTCCCGCACACTCTGACCCCGACACCCGCACACTCTGACACTGACTCGCGCACACTCTGACCCCGACTCCCGCACACTCTGACCCCAACTCGCGCAAACTCTGACCTCGACTCCCGCACACTCTGACCCCGACTCCTGCACAAACTGACTCCGCCTCCCTCACACTCTGACGCCAACTCGTGCAGAATCTGACCCCAACTCGTGCACGCTCTGACCCCGACTCCCGCACACTCTGACCCCGACTCCCGCACACTCTGTCCCGGACTCCCGCGCACTCTGACCCCACTCCCAAACACTGTGACCCCGGACTCCCGCACACTCTGACCCCGACACCCGCACACTCTGACCCCACTCCCAAACACTCTGACCCCGGACTCCCGCACACTCTGACCCCGACTCCCGCACACTCTGACCCCGACTCACGCACACTCTGACACTGACTCGCGCAACATTTGACCCCGACTCGCTCAACCTCCGACACTGAATCGCACAACCTCTGAACCCGACTCGCGCAACCTCCGACACTGACTCGTGCAACCTCTGACCCCAACTCCCGCACACTCTGACTCCGACACCTGCACACTCTGACCCCGACACCTGCACACTCTGACCCCGACACCTGCACACTCTGACCCCGACTCCCGCACACTCTGACCCCAACTCCCGCAACCTTTGACTCCGACTCAGGTACCCTCTGACCCTGATACTTTCACGCTCTGCCTCCGACTCCCGCATGCTCTGACCCCGACTCCCGCACACTCTGAACCCGACTCCCGCACACTCTGACCTCGACTCCCGCACACTCTGACCTCGACTCACGCACATTCTGACCCCGACTCCCGCACTCTCTGACCCCGACTCCCGCACTCTCTGACCCAGACTCCCGCACACTCTGATCCCGACTCCCGCACTCTCTGACCCCGACTCCCGCACACTCTGACCCCAACTCGCGCAAACTCTGACCTCGACTCACGCACATTCTGACCCCGACTCCCGCACACTCTGACCCCGACTCCTGCACGCTCTGACCCCACTCCCATACTTTCTGACCCCGACTCCCGCACACTCTGACCCCGACTCCTGCACAAACTGACCCTGAGTCCCGCACACTCTTACCCCGACTCACGCAACACCTGACCCCGCCTCACGCAGCCGCTGACCCCAACACGTGCACACGCTGACCCTGACTCACGCTATCTGTGACCTAACTTGCGAACCCTCTGACCCCAACTCCCGCACACTCTGACCCCGACTCCCGCAAGCTCTGACCCCACCCCCATACCCTCTGACCCCGACTCCTGCACAAACTGACTCCGCCTCCCTCACACTCTGACTCCGACTCCACCATGCACTGACACCGACTCTCACACACTCTGACCTCGACTCCCGCACACTCTGACTTCGACTCCCGCACACTCTGACCTCGACTCCCGCACACTCTGACCCCGACAGCCAACACTCTGACCTCGACACCTGCACACTCTGACCCTGATTCCGCACCCTCTGAACCCAACTCCGCACATTCTGACCCCGATTACAGCACATTCTGACACCATCTCGCGCAACCTCTGACCCCGACTCCCGCACACTCTGACCCCTCTCCCAAACACTCTGACCCCGACTCCCGCACACTCTGACCCCGACTCCCGCACACTCTGACCCCGACTCCCGCACACTCTGACCCCGACTCCCGTACACTCTGACCCCGACTCCTGCACAAACTGACTCCGCCTCCCTCACACCCTGACCCCGACTCCCACCAACTCTGACGCCGACACGCGCAGAATCTGACCCCAACTCGTGCACGCTCTGACCCTGACTCCCATACGCTCTGAGCCCGACTCCCGCACGCTCTGACCCCGACTCCCGCACACTCTGACCCCGACTCCTGCACACTCTGACCCCGAGTCCCGCACACTCTGACCCCGACACCCGCACACTCTGACACTGACTCGCGCACACTCTGACCCCGACTCCCGCACACTCTGACCCCAACTCGCGCAAACTCTGACCTCGACTCCCGCACACTCTGACCCCGACTCCTGCACAAACTGACTCCGCCTCCCTCACACTCTGACGCCAACTCGCGCAGAATCTGACCCCAACTCGTGCACGCTCTGACCCCGACTCCCGCACACTCTGACCCCGACTCCCGCACACTCTGTCCCGGACTCCCGCGCACTCTGACCCCACTCCCAAACACTGTGACCCCGGACTCCCGCACACTCTGACCCCGACACCCGCACACTCTGACCCCACTCCCAAACACTCTGACCCCGGACTCCCGCACACTCTGACCCCGACTCCCGCACACTCTGACCCCGACTCCCGCACACTCTGACACTGACCCGCGCAACATTTGACCCCGACTCGCTCAACCTCCGACACTGAATCGCACAACCTCTGAACCCGACTCGCGCAACCTCCGACACTGACTCGTGCAACCTCTGACCCCAACTCCCGCACACTCTGACTCCGACACCTGCACACTCTGACCCCGACACCTGCACACTCTGACCCCGACACCTGCACACTCTGACCCCGACTCCCGCACACTCTGACCCCAACTCCCGCAACCTTTGACTCCGACTCAGATACCCTCTGACCCTGATACTTTCACGCTCTGCCTCCGACTCCCGCATGCTCTGACCCCGACTCCCGCACACTCTGAACCCGACTCCCGCACACTCTGACCTCGACTCCCGCACACTCTGACCTCGACTCACGCACATTCTGACCCCGACTCCCGCACTCTCTGACCCCGACTCCCGCACTCTCTGACCCCGACTCCCGCACACTCTGATCCCGACTCCAGCACTCTCTGACCCCGACTCCCGCACACTCTGACCCCGACTCCCGCACACTCTGACCCCGACTCCCGTACACTCTGACCCCGACTCCTGCACAAACTGACTCCGCCTCCCTCACACCCTGACCCCGACTCCCACCAACTCTGACGCCGACACGCGCAGAATCTGACCCCAACTCGTGCACGCTCTGACCCTGACTCCCATACGCTCTGAGCCCGACTCCCGCACGCTCTGACCCCGACTCCCGCACACTCTGACCCCGACTCCTGCACACTCTGACCCCGAGTCCCGCACACTCTGACCCCGACACCCGCACACTCTGACACTGACTCGCGCACACTCTGACCCCGACTCCCGCACACTCTGACCCCAACTCGCGCAAACTCTGACCTCGACTCCCGCACACTCTGACCCCGACTCCTGCACAAACTGACTCCGCCTCCCTCACACTCTGACGCCAACTCGCGCAGAATCTGACCCCAACTCGTGCACGCTCTGACCCCGACTCCCGCACACTCTGACCCCGACTCCCGCACACTCTGTCCCGGACTCCCGCGCACTCTGACCCCACTCCCAAACACTGTGACCCCGGACTCCCGCACACTCTGACCCCGACACCCGCACACTCTGACCCCACTCCCAAACACTCTGACCCCGGACTCCCGCACACTCTGACCCCGACTCCCGCACACTCTGACCCCGACTCACGCACACTCTGACACTGACTCGCGCAACATTTGACCCCGACTCGCTCAACCTCCGACACTGAATCGCACAACCTCTGAACCCGACTCGCGCAACCTCTGACACTGACTCGTGCAACCTCTGACCCCAACTCCCGCACACTCTGACTCCGACACCTGCACACTCTGACCCCGACACCTGCACACTCTGACCCCGACACCTGCACACTCTGACCCCGACTCCCGCACACTCTGACCCCAACTCCCGCAACCTTTGACTCCGACTCAGGTACCCTCTGACCCTGATACTTTCACGCTCTGCCTCCGACTCCCGCATGCTCTGACCCCGACTCCCGCACACTCTGAACCCGACTCCCGCACACTCTGACCGCGACTCACGCACATTCTGACCCCGACTCCCGCACATTCTGACCCCGACTCCTGCACGCTCTGACCCCGACTCCCGCACACTCTGACCCCAACTCCCGCACACTCTGACCCCGACCCCCGCCCACTCTGAACTCGACTCCCGCACACTCTGACCCCGACTCCCGCACACTCTGACCCCGACCCCCGCATACTCTGACCCCACTCTCAAACACTCTGACCCCGACTCCCGCACACTCTGACACCGACTCCCGCAACCTCTGACCCTGACTCCCGCACACTCTGACCCCGACTCCAGCACCCTTTGATTCCGACTCAGGTACCCTCTGACCCCGAATCTTTCACATTCTGATCCCGACTCCCACACACTCTGACACCGACTCCCGCAACCTCTGACCCTGACTCCCGCACACTCTGACCCCGACTGCCGCACACTCTGACCTCGATTGCCGAACGCTCTGACCCCAACTCCTGCACACACTGACACCGACTCCCTCACACTGACACCGACTCGCGCAACCCCTGACCCCGACTCACTCACACTCTGACAACGACTCGTGCAACATTTGACCCCGACTCGCTCAACCTCCGACATTGATTCGCACAACCTCTGAACCCGACTCGCGCAACCTCCGACACTGACTCGCGCAACCTCTGACCCCGACTCCCGCACACTCTGACTCCGACTCCCGCACACTCTGACCCCACTCCCAAACACTCTGACCCCGACTCCCGCACACTCTGACCCCGACACCTGCACACTCTGACCCCGACTCCCGCACACTCTGACCCCGACACCTGCACACTCTGACCCCTACTCCCGCACCCTTTGACTCCGACTCAGGTACCCTCTGACCCTGATACTTTCACGCTCTGCCTCCGACTCCCGCATGCTCTGACCCCGACTCCCGCACACTCTGACCCCGACTCCAGCACCCTTTGACTCTGACTCAGGTACCCTCTGACCCCGACTCTTTCACATTCTGACCCCGACTCCCGCACTCTCTGACACCGACTCACGCAACCTCTGACACCGACTTGCGCAACCTCTGACACCGACTCCCGCACACTCTGACCCCGACTGCTGCACACTCTGACCTCGATTGCCGAACACTCTGACCCCGACTCCCTCACACTCTGACCCCGACTCCTGCACACACTGACCCCGACTCCCTCACACTGACACCGACTCGCGCAACCCCTGACCCCGACTCACGCACACTCTGACACCGACTCACGCACACTCTGACACTGACTTGCGCACACTCTGACACCGACTCGCGCACAATCTGACACCGACTCGTGCACACTCTGACACCGACTTGCGCAACATTTGACCCCGACTCGCTCAACCTCCGACACTGAATCGCACAACCTCTGAACCCGACTCGCGCAACCTCCGACACTGACTCGTGCAACCTCTGACCCCAACTCCCGCACACTCTGACTCCGACACCTGCACACTCTGACCCCGACACCTGCACACTCTGACCCCGACACCTGCACACTCTGACCCCGACTCCCGCACACTCTGACCCCAACTCCCGCAACCTTTGACTCCGACTCAGGTACCCTCTGACACTGATACTTTCACGCTCTGCCTCCGACTCCCGCATGCTCTGACCCCGACTCCCGCACACTCTGAACCCGACTCCCGCACACTCTGACCGCGACTCACGCACATTCTGACCCCGACTCCCGCACATTCTGACCCCGACTCCTGCACGCTCTGACCCCAAATCGCGCAAACTCTGACCCCGACTCCCGCACGCTCTGACCCCGACTCCCGCACACTCTGACCCCAACTCCCGCACACTCTGACCCCGACCCCCGCACACTCTGAACTCGACTCCCGCACACTCTGACCCCGACTCCCGCACACTCTGACCCCGACCCCCGCATACTCTGACCCCACTCTCAAACACTCTGACCCCGACTCCCGCACACTCTGACACCGACTCCCGCAACCTCTGACCCTGACTCCCGCACACTCTGACCCCGACTCCAGCACCATTTGATTCCGACTCAGGTACCCTCTGACCCCGAATCTTTCACATTCTGATCCCGACTCCCACACACTCTGACACCGACTCCCGCAACCTCTGACCCTGACTCCCGCACACTCTGACCCCGACTGCCGCACACTCTGACCTCGATTGCCGAACGCTCTGACCCCAACTCCTGCACACACTGACACCGACTCCCTCACACTGACACCGACTCGCGCAACCTCCGACACTGACTCGCGCAACCTCTGACCCCGACTCCCGCACACTCTGACTCCGACTCCCGCACACTCTGACCCCACTCCCAAACACTCTGACCCCGACTCCCGCACACTCTGACCCCGACACCTGCACACTCTGACCCCGACTCCCGCACACTCTGACCCCGACACCTGCACACTCTGACCCCTACTCCCGCACCCTTTGACTCCGACTCAGGTACCCTCTGACCCTGATACTTTCACGCTCTGCCTCCGACTCCCGCATGCTCTGACCCCGACTCCCGCACACTCTGACCCCGACTCCAGCACCCTTTGACTCTGACTCAGGTACCCTCTGACCCCGACTCTTTCACATTCTGACCCCGACTCCCGCACTCTCTGACACCGACTCCCGCAACCTCTGACACCGACTTGCGCAACCTCTGACACCGACTCCCGCACACTCTGACCCCGACTGCTGCACACTCTGACCTCGATTGCCGAACACTCTGACCCCGACTCCCTCACACTCTGACCCCGACTCCTGCACACACTGACCCCGACTCCCTCACACTGACACCGACTCGCGCAACCCCTGACCCCGACTCACGCACACTCTGACACCGACTCACACACACTCTGACACTGACTTGCGCACACTCTGACACCGACTTGCGCACAATCTGACACCGACTCGTGCACACTCTGACACCGACTTGCGCAACATTTGACCCCGACTCGCTCAACCTCCGACACTGATTCGCACAACCTCTGAACCCGACTCGCGCAACCTCCGACACTGACTCGCGCAACCTCTGACCCCGACTCCCGCACACTCTGACCCCTCTCCCAAACACTCTGACCCCGACTCCCGCACACTCTGACCCCGACTCCCGCACACTCTGACCCCGACTCCCGTACACTCTGACCCCGACTCCTGCACAAACTGACTCCGCCTCCCTCACACCCTGACCCCGACTCCCACCAACTCTGACGCCGACACGCGCAGAATCTGACCCCAACTCGTGCACGCTCTGACCCTGACTCCCATACGCTCTGAGCCCGACTCCCGCACGCTCTGACCCCGACTCCCGCACACTCTGACCCCGACTCCCGCACACTCTGACCCCGACTCCTGCACACTCTGACCCCGAGTCCCGCACACTCTGACCCCGACACCCGCACACTCTGACACTGACTCGCGCACACTCTGACCCCGACTCCCGCACACTCTGACCCCAACTCGCGCAAACTCTGACCTCGACTCCCGCACACTCTGACCCCGACTCCTGCACAAACTGACTCCGCCTCCCTCACACTCTGACGCCAACTCGTGCAGAATCTGACCCCAACTCGTGCACGCTCTGACCCCGACTCCCGCACACTCTGACCCCGACTCCCGCACACTCTGTCCCGGACTCCCGCGCACTCTGACCCCACTCCCAAACACTGTGACCCCGGACTCCCGCACACTCTGACCCCGACACCCGCACACTCTGACCCCACTCCCAAACACTCTGACCCCGGACTCCCGCACACTCTGACCCCGACTCCCGCACACTCTGACCCCGACTCACGCACACTCTGACACTGACTCGCGCAACATTTGACCCCGACTCGCTCAACCTCCGACACTGAATCGCACAACCTCTGAACCCGACTCGCGCAACCTCCGACACTGACTCGTGCAACCTCTGACCCCAACTCCCGCACACTCTGACTCCGACACCTGCACACTCTGACCCCGACACCTGCACACTCTGACCCCGACACCTGCACACTCTGACCCCGACTCCCGCACACTCTGACCCCAACTCCCGCAACCTTTGACTCCGACTCAGGTACCCTCTGACCCTGATACTTTCACGCTCTGCCTCCGACTCCCGCATGCTCTGACCCCGACTCCCGCACACTCTGAACCCGACTCCCGCACACTCTGACCTCGACTCCCGCACACTCTGACCTCGACTCACGCACATTCTGACCCCGACTCCCGCACTCTCTGACCCCGACTCCCGCACTCTCTGACCCAGACTCCCGCACACTCTGATCCCGACTCCCGCACTCTCTGACCCCGACTCCCGCACACTCTGACCCCAACTCGCGCAAACTCTGACCTCGACTCACGCACATTCTGACCCCGACTCCCGCACACTGTGACCCCGACTCCTGCACGCTCTGACCCCACTCCCATACTTTCTGACCCCGACTCCCGCACACTCTGACCCCGACTCCTGCACAAACTGACCCTGAGTCCCGCACACTCTTACCCCGACTCACGCAACACCTGACCCCGCCTCACGCAGCCGCTGACCCCAACACGTGCACACGCTGACCCTGACTCACGCTATCTGTGACCTAACTTGCGAACCCTCTGACCCCAACTCCCGCACACTCTGACCCCGACTCCCGCAAGCTCTGACCCCACCCCCATACCCTCTGACCCCGACTCCTGCACAAACTGACTCCGCCTCCCTCACACTCTGACTCCGACTCCACCATGCACTGACACCGACTCTCACACACTCTGACCTCGACTCCCGCACACTCTGACTTCGACTCACGCACACTCTGACCTCGACTCCCGCACACTCAGACCCCGACAGCCAACACTCTGACCTCGACACCTGCACACTCTGACCCTGATTCCGCACCCTCTGAACCCAACTCCGCACATTCTGACCCCGATTACAGCACATTCTGACACCATCTCGCGCAACCTCTGACCCCGACTCCCGCACACTCTGACCCCTCTCCCAAACACTCTGACCCCGACTCCCGCACACTCTGACCCCGACTCCCGCACACTCTGACCCCGACTCCCGTACACTCTGACCCCGACTCCTGCACAAACTGACTCCGCCTCCCTCACACCCTGACCCCGACTCCCACCAACTCTGACGCCGACACGCGCAGAATCTGACCCCAACTCGTGCACGCTCTGACCCTGACTCCCATACGCTCTGAGCCCGACTCCCGCACGCTCTGACCCCGACTCCCGCACACTCTGACCCCGACTCCTGCACACTCTGACCCCGAGTCCCGCACACTCTGACCCCGACACCCGCACACTCTGACACCGACTCGCGCACACTCTGACCCCGACTCCCGCACACTCTGACCCCAACTCGCGCAAACTCTGACCTCGACTCCCGCACACTCTGACCCCGACTCCTGCACAAACTGACTCCGCCTCCCTCACACTCTGACGCCAACTCGCGCAGAATCTGACCCCAACTCGTGCACGCTCTGACCCCGACTCCCGCACACTCTGACCCCGACTCCCGCACACTCTGTCCCAGACTCCCGCGCACTCTGACCCCACTCCCAAACACTGTGACCCCGGACTCCCGCACACTCTGACCCCGACACCGGCACACTCTGACCCCACTCCCAAACACTCTGACCCCGGACTCCCGCACACTCTGACCCCGACTCCCGCACACTCTGACCCCGACTCCCGCACACTCTGACCCCGACTCACGCACACTCTGACCCCGACTCACGCACACTCTGACACTGACTCGCGCAACATTTGACCCCGACTCGCTCAACCTCCGACACTGAATCGCACAACCTCTGAACCCGACTCGCGCAACCTCCGACACTGACTCGTGCAACCTCTGACCCCAACTCCCGCACACTCTGACTCCGACACCTGCACACTCTGACCCCGACACCTGCACACTCTGACCCCGACACCTGCACACTCTGACCCCGACACCTGCACACTCTGACCCCGACTCCCGCACACTCTGACCCCAACTCCCGCAACCTTTGACTCCGACTCAGGTACCCTCTGACCCTGATACTTTCACGCTCTGCCTCCGACTCCTTCATGCTCTGACCCCGACTCCCGCACACTCTGAACCCGACTCCCGCACACTCTGACCTCGACTCCCGCACACTCTGACCTCGACTCACGCACATTCTGACCCCGACTCACGCACATTCTGACCCCGACTCCCGCACTCTCTGACCCCGACTCCCGCACTCTCTGACCCCGACTCCCGCACACTCTGATCCCGACTCCAGCACTCTCTGACCCCGACTCCCGCACACTCTGACCCCAACTCGCGCAAACTCTGACCTCGACTCACGCACATTCTGACCCCGACTCCCGCACACTCTGACCCCGACTCCTGCACGCTCTGACCCCACTCTCATACTTTCTGACCCCGACTCCCGCACACTCTGACCCCGACTCCTGCACAAACTGACCCTGAGTCCCGCACACTCTTACCCCGACTCACGCAACACCTGACCCCGCCTCACGCAGCCGCTGACCCCAACACGTGCACACGCTGACCCTGACTCACGCTATCTGTGACCTAACTTGCGAACCCTCTGACCCCAACTCCCGCACACTCTGACCCCGACTCCCGCAAGCTCTGACCCCACTCCCATACCCTCTGACCCCGACTCCTGCACAAACTGACTCCGCCTCCCTCACACTCTGACTCCGACTCCACCACGCACTGACACCGACTCTCACACACTCTGACCTCGACTCCCGCACACTCTGACTTCGACTCCCGCACACTCTGACCTCGACTCCCGCACACTCAGACCCCGACACCGGCACACTCTGACCCCGACACCTGCACGCTCTGACCCCGACTCCCGCACGCTCAGACCCCAACTCCCGCACACTCTGACCCCGACTCCCACACACTCTGACCTCGACTCCCGCACACTCTGACCTCGACTCACGCACATTCTGACCCCGACTCCCGCACACTCTGACCCCAACTCCCGTACACTCTGACCCCACTCCCAAACACTCTGACCCCGACTCCTGCACAAACTGACTCCACCTCCATCACACTCTGACCCCGACTCCCACACACTCTGACGCCGACTCGCGCAGAATCTGACCCCTACTCGTGCACGCTCTGACCATGACTCCCATACGCTCTGACCCCGACTCCCGCACACTCTGACCCCGACTCACGCACACTCTGACACTGACTCGCGCAACATTTGACCCCGACTCGCTCAACCTCCGACACTGAATCGCACAACCTCTGAACCCGACTCGCGCAACCTCCGACACTGACTCGTGCAACCTCTGACCCCAACTCCCGCACACTCTGACTCCGACACCTGCACACTCTGACCCCGACACCTGCACACTCTGACACCGACACCTGCACACTCTGACCCCGACACCTGCACACTCTGACCCCGACTCCCGCACACTCTGACCCCAACTCCCGCAACCTTTGACTCCGACTCAGGTACCCTCTGACCCTGATACTTTCACGTTCTGCCTCCGACTCCCGCATGCTCTGACCCCGACTCCCGCACACTCTGAACCCGACTCCCGCACACTCTGACCTCGACTCCCGCACACTCTGACCTCGACTCACGCACATTCTGACCCCGACTCACGCACATTCTGACCCCGACTCCCGCACTCTCTGACCCCGACTCCCGCACTCTCTGACCCCGACTCCCGCACACTCTGATCCCGACTCCAGCACTCTCTGACCCCGACTCCCGCACACTCTGACCCCAACTCGCGCAAACTCTGACCTCGACTCACGCACATTCTGACCCCGACTCCCGCACACTCTGACCCCGACTCCTGCACGCTCTCACCCCACTCCCATACTTTCTGACCCCGACTCCCGCACACTCTGACCCCGACTCCTGCACAAACTGACCCTGAGTCCCGCACACTCTTACCCCGACTCACGCAACACCTGACCCCGCCTCACGCAGCCGCTGACCCCAACACGTGCACACGCTGACCCTGACTCACGCTATCTGTGACCTAACTTGCGAACCCTCTGACCCCAACTCCCGCACACTCTGACCCCGACTCCCGCAAGCTCTGACCCCACTCCCATACCCTCTGACCCCGACTCCTGCACAAACTGACTCCGCCTCCCTCACACTCTGACTCCGACTCCACCACGCACTGACACCGACTCTCACACACTCTGACCTCGACTCCCGCACACTCTGACTTCGACTCCCGCACACTCTGACCTCGACTCCCGCACACTCAGACCCCGACACCGGCACACTCTGACCCCGACACCTGCACGCTCTGACCCCGACTCCCGCACGCTCAGACCCCAACTCCCGCACACTCTGACCCCGACTCCCACACACTCTGACCTCGACTCCCGCACACTCTGACCTCGACTCACGCACATTCTGACCCCGACTCCTGCACACTCTGACCCCAACTCCCGTACACTCTGACCCCACTCCCAAACACTCTGACCCCGACTCCTGCACAAACTGACTCCACCTCCATCACACTCTGACCCCGACTCCCACACACTCTGACGCCGACTCGCGCAGAATCTGACCCCTACTCGTGCACGCTCTGACCATGACTCCCATACGCTCTGACCCCGACTCCCGCACACTCTGACCCCGACTCACGCACACTCTGACACTGACTCGCGCAACATTTGACCCCGACTCGCTCAACCTCCGACACTGAATCGCACAACCTCTGAACCCGACTCGCGCAACCTCCGACACTGACTCGTGCAACCTCTGACCCCAACTCCCGCACACTCTGACTCCGACACCTGCACACTCTGACCCCGACACCTGCACACTCTGACCCCGACACCTGCACACTCTGACCCCGACACCTGCACACTCTGACCCCGACTCCCGCACACTCTGACCCCAACTCCCGCAACCTTTGACTCCGACTCAGGTACCCTCTGACCCTGATACTTTCACGCTCTGCCTCCGACTCCCGCATGCTCTGACCCCGACTCCCGCACACTCTGAACCCGACTCCCGCACACTCTGACCTCGACTCCCGCACACTCTGACCTCGACTCACGCACATTCTGACCCCGACTCACGCACATTCTGACCCCGACTCCCGCACTCTCTGACCCCGACTCCCGCACTCTCTGACCCCGACTCCCGCACACTCTGATCCCGACTCCAGCACTCTCTGACCCCGACTCCCGCACACTCTGACCCCAACTCGCGCAAACTCTGACCTCGACTCACGCACATTCTGACCCCGACTCCCGCACACTCTGACCCCGACTCCTGCACGCTCTGACCCCACTCCCATACTTTCTGACCCCGACTCCCGCACACTCTGACCCCGACTCCTGCACAAACTGACCCTGAGTCCCGCACACTCTTACCCCGACTCACGCAACACCTGACCCCGCCTCACGCAGCCGCTGACCCCAACACGTGCACACGCTGACCCTGACTCACGCTATCTGTGACCTAACTTGCGAACTCTCTGACCCCAACTCCCGCACACTCTGACCCCGACTCCCGCAAGCTCTGACCCCACTCCCATACCCTCTGACCCCGACTCCTGCACAAACTGACTCCGCCTCCCTCACACTCTGACTCCGACTCCACCACGCACTGACACCGACTCTCACACACTCTGACCTCGACTCCCGCACACTCTGACTTCGACTCCCGCACACTCTGACCTCGACTCCCGCACACTCAGACCCCGACACCGGCACACTCTGACCCCGACACCTGCACGCTCTGACCCCGACTCCCGCACGCTCAGACCCCAACTCCCGCACACTCTGACCCCGACTCCCACACACTCTGACCTCGACTCCCGCACACTCTGACCTCGACTCACGCACATTCTGACCCCGACTCCCGCACACTCTGACCCCAACTCCCGTACACTCTGACCCCACTCCCAAACACTCTGACCCCGACTCCTGCACAAACTGACTCCACCTCCATCACACTCTGACCCCGACTCCCACACACTCTGACGCCGACTCGCGCAGAATCTGACCCCTACTCGTGCACGCTCTGACCATGACTCCCATACGCTCTGACCCCGACTCCCGCACGCTCTGACCCCGACTCCCGCACACTCTGACCCCAACTCCCGCACACTCTGACCCCGACTCCCGCACACTCTGACCCCGACTCCCGCACACTCTGACCCCGACTCCCGCACACTCTGACCCTGACGCCCTCACAATCTGACCCCGAGTCCCCCACACTCTGACCCCAACTCACGCAACATCTGACCCGCCTCACGCACCCGCTGACCCCAACTCGTGCATTCGCTGACCCCAACTCACGCTATCTGTGACCTAAATTGCGAACACTCTGACACCGACTGGTTCACCCTCTGACCCCAACTCCCGCACACTCTGACCCCGACTCCCGCAATCTCTGACCCCACTCCCATACCCTCTGACCCCGACTCCTGCACAAACTGACTCCGCCTCCCTCACACTCTGACGCCGACACCCTCACACTCTGACTCCGACTCCACCACGCACTGACACCGACTCTCGCACACTCTGACCTCGACTCCCGCACACTCTGACCTCGACTCCCGCACACTCTGACCCCGACACCCAACACTCTGACCTCGACACCTGCACACTCTGACCCTGATTCCGCACCCTCTGAACCCAACTCCGCACATTCTGACCCCGATTACAGCACATTCTGACACCATCTCGCGCAACCTCTGACCCCGACTCACGCAACCTCTGACCCCGACTCGCACAACCTCTGACCCCGACTCGCACAACCTCTGACTCCAACTCGTGCATCCTCTGATCTCGACATGCGCACCCTCTGACTCTGACGCGCACACCCTCTAACCCTGACTCGCGCAACATTTGACCTAGGGTCGCGCACTCTGACCCCGGCTCGCGCATCATCTGACCCTGGCTCGCGCAGTATCTGACAACGACTCGCACACCCCCTGACCCCGCCTCGCGCATCATCTGACCCCGAATCGCGCAACCTCTGACCCCAACTCGCGCACACTCTGACCTCGACTCCCGCACACTCTGACCTCGACTCACGCACATTCTGACCCCGACTCCCGCACTCTCTGACCCCGACTCCCGCACTCTCTGACCCCGACTCCCGCACACTCTGATCCCGACTCCCGCACTCTCTGACCCCGACTCCCGCACACTCTGACCCCAACTCGCGCAAACTCTGACCTCGACTCACGCACATTCTGACCCCGACTCTCGCACACTCTGACCCCGACTCCTGCACGCTCTGACCCCACTCCCATACTTTCTGACCCCGACTCCCGTACACTCTGACCCCGACTCCTGCACAAACTGACCCTGAGTCCCGCACACTCTTACCCCGACTCACGCAACACCTGACCCCGCCTCACGCAGCCGCTGACCCCAACACGTGCACACGCTGACCCTGACTCACGCTATCTGTGACCTAACTTGCGAACCCTCTGACCCCAACTCCCCCACACTCTGACCCCGACTCCCGCAAGCTCTGACCCCACTCCCATACCCTCTGACCCCGACTCCTGCACAAACTGACTCCGCCTCCCTCACACTCTGACTCCGACTCCACCACGCACTGACACCGACTCTCACACACTCTGACCTCGACTCCCGCACACTCTGACTTCGACTCCCGCACACTCTGACCTCGACTCCCGCACACTCAGACCCCGACACCGGCACACTCTGACCCCGACACCTGCACGCTCTGACCCCGACTCCCGCACGCTCAGACCCCAACTCCCGCACACTCTGACCCCGACTCCCACACACTCTGACCTCGACTCCCGCACACTCTGACCGCGACTCACGCACATTCTGACCCCGACTCCCGCACACTCTGACCCCAACTCCCGTACACTCTGACCCCACTCCCAAACACTCTGACCCCGACTCCTGCACAAACTGACTCCACCTCCATCACACTCTGACCCCGACTCCTACACACTCTGACGCCGACTCGCGCAGAATCTGACCCCTACTCGTGCACGCTCTGACCATGACTCCCATACGCTCTGACCCCGACTCCCGCACGCTCTGACCCCGACTCCCGCACACTCTGACCCCAACTCCCGCACACTCTGACCCCGACTCCCGCACACTCTGACCCCGACTCCCGCACACTCTGACCCCGACTCCCGCACACTCTGACCCCGACTCCCGCACACTCTGACCCTGACGCCCTCACAATCTGACCCCGAGTCCCCCACACTCTGACCCCAACTCACGCAACATCTGACCCCGCCTCACGCACCCGCTGACCCCAACTCGTGCACTCGCTGACCCCAACTCACGCTATCTGTGACCTAAATTGCGAACACTCTGACACCGACTGGTTCACCCTCTGACCCCAACTCCCGCACACTCTGACCCCGACTCCCGCAATCTCTGACCCCACTCCCATACCCTCTGACCCCGACTCCTGCACAAACTGACTCCGCCTCCCTCACACTCTGACGCCGACACCCTCACACTCTGACTCCGACTCCACCACGCACTGACACCGACTCTCGCACACTCTGACCTCGACTCCCGCACACTCTGACCTCGACTCCCGCACACTCAGACCCCGACACCCAACACTCTGACCTCGACACCTGCACACTCTGACCCTGATTCCGCACCCTCTGAACCCAACTCCGCACATTCTGACCCCGATTACAGCACATTCTGACACCATCTCGCGCAACCTCTGACCCCGACTCACGCAACCTCTGACCCCGACTCGCACAACCTCTGACCCCGACTCGCACAACCTCTGACTCCAACTCGTGCATCCTCTGATCTCGACATGCGCACCCTCTGACTCTGACGCGCACACCCTCTAACCCTGACTCGCGCAACATTTGACCTAGGGTCGCTCACTCTGACCCCGGCTCGCGCATCATCTGACCCTGGCTCGCGCAGTATCTGACAACGACTCGCACACCCCCTGACCCCGCCTCGCGCATCATCTGACCCCGAATCGCACAACCTCTGACCCCAACTCGCGCACACTCTGACCGCAACATGTGCACACTCTGACCTCGCCTCTCACACACTCTGACCGCGACGCCCCCACTCTCTGACACCGACTCACGCACACTCTGACACCGACTCGCGCAACCTTTGACCCTGAATCGCTCAACCTCCGACACTGACTCGCGCAACCTCTGACCCTGACTCCCGCACACTCTGACTCCGACACCGGCACACTCTGACCCGACACCTGCACGCTCTGACCCCGACTCCCGCACGCTCGGACCCCAACTCCCGCACACTCTGACCTCGACTCCCGCACACTCTGACCTCGACTCCCGCACACTCTGACCTCGACTCCCGCACACTCTGACCCCAACTCCCGTACACTCTGACCCCACTCCCAAACACTCAGACCCCGACTCCTGCACAAACTGACTCCGCCTCCCTCACACTCTGACCCCGACTCCCACACACTCTGACGCCGACTCGCGCAGAATCTGACCCCAACTCGTGCACGCTCTGACCATGACTCCCATACGCTCTGACCCTGACTCCCGCACGCTCTGACCCCGACTTCCGCACACTCTGACCCTGATGCCCTCACAATCTGACCCAAAGTCCCCCACACTCTGACCCCAACTCACGCAACATCTGACCCCGCCTCACGCACCCGCTGACCCCAACTCGTGCACTCGCTGACCCCAACTCACGCTATCTGTGACCTAAATTGCGAACACTCTGACACCGACTGGTTCACCCTCTGACCCCGACTCCCGCACACTCTGACCCCGACTCCCGCAATCTCTGACCCCACTCCCATACCCTCTGACCCCGACTCCTGCACAAACTGACTCCGCCTCCCTCACACTCTGACGCCGACACCCTCACACTCTGACTCCGACTCCACCACGCACTGACACCGACTCTCGCACACTCTGACCTCGACTCCCGCACACTCTGACCTCGACTCCCGCACACTCTGACCTCGACTCCTGCACACTCAGACCCCGACACCCAACACTCTGACCTCGACACCTGCACACTCTGACCCTGATTCCGCACCCTCTGAACCCAACTCCGCACATTCTGACCCCGATTACAGCACATTTTGACACCATCTCACGCAACCTCTGACCCCGACTCACGCAACCTCTGACCCCGACTCGCACAACCTCTGACCCCGACTCGCACAACCTCTGACTCCAAATCGTGCATCCTCTGATCTCGACATGCGCACCCTCTGACTCTGACGCGCACACCCTCTAACCCTGACTCGCGCAACATTTGACCCAGGGTCGCGCACTCTGATCCCGGCTCGCGCATCATCTGACCCTGGCTCGCGCAGTCTCTGACAACGACTTGCACACCCGGTGACCCCGCCTCGCGCATCATCTGACCCCGAATCGCGCAACCTCTGACCCCAACTCGCGCACACTCTGACCTCAACTTGTGCACCCTCTGACCTCGACTCTCACACACTCTGACCGCGACGGCCCCACTCTCTGACACCGACTCACGCAAACTCTGACCCCGACTCGCGCAACCTCTGACCCCGACTCGCGCAACCTCTGACACCAACTTGCACAATCTGTGACCCTGACTCGCGAACACTCTGACCCCGACTCCTGCACATTCTGATCCAGATTAAAGCACATTCTGACCCCGAATCGCACAACCTCTGACCCCGACTCGCACAGCTACTGACACCGACTCGGAAAACATCTGACACCGACTCGCGCAATCCCTGACCCCGACTCGCACAACCTCTGACCCCCACTCACACAGCCTCTGACACCGACTCGCGCAACCTCTGACACCGACTCGTGCAACCTCTGACCCCGACTCCTGCACACACTGACCCCGAATCCCTCACACTCTGACACCGACTCGCGCACCCCCTGACCCCGACTCGCGCACACTCTGATACCAACTCGCGCAACATTTGACCCCGGCTTGCGCACCCTCTGACACCGGCTCTTGCACCCTCTGACCCCGACTCGAGCAACCTCTGACCCCGACTCACGCACCCTCTTACCCCGACTCGTGCAAGCTCCGACACTGACTTGCGCAACCTCTGACCCCGACTCGCGCAACCTCCGACACTGACTCGCGCAACCTCTGACCCCGACTCCCACACACTCTGACTCCGACACCTGCACACTCTGACCCCGACACCTGCACACTCTGACCCCGACTCTGCACCCGCTGAACCCAACTCGCGAATCCTCTGACCCTGACTCGAGCAACCTCCGACACTGACTCACGCAACCTCTGACCCTGACTCGCACATCCTCTGACCCCGACTCGCGCACCCTCTGACCCCAACTCGCGCACAGTCTGACCCCGACTCACGCAACACCTGACCCTGACTCACGCACCCGCTGACCCCAACTCGTGCACACGCTGACCCTGACTCACGCAATCTGTTACCTAACTTGCGAACCCTCTGAAACCGACTGGTTCACCCTCTGAGCCCGACTGCCGCACACTCTGACACCGAATCCCGCAACCTCTGAACCCGACTCACGCAACCTCTGACCCCGACTCCCGCACACTCTGACTCCGACACCTGCACACTCTGACCCCGACTCTGCACCCTCTGAACCCAACTCCGCACATTCTGATCCCGATTACAGCACATTCTGACACCGACTCTCACAAACTCTGACCCCGACTCGCGCACAATCTGACCCCCAACTTGCACGCACTCTGACCTCGACTCCCGCACACGGTGACCACGACTCGCGCAACCTCTGACACTGACTGATTCACCCTCTGACCCCGACACCGACACACTCTGACCCCGAATCGCGAAACCTCTGACCCCGACTCGAGCAACCTCCGACACTGACTCACGCAACCTCTGACCCTGACTCGCACACCCTCTGACCCCGACTCCCGCACACTGTGACCCCGACACCTGCACACTCTGACCCCGACACCTGCACACTCTGACCCCGACTCCCGCACACTCTGACCCCGACTCCCGCACACTCTGACCCCGACGCCCTCACAATCTGACCCCGAGTCCCGCACACTCTGACCCCGACACCCGCACACTCTGACACTGACTCGCGCAACATTTGACCCCGACTCGCTCAACCTCCGACACTGACTCGCACAACCTCTGAACCCGACTCGCGCAATCTCCGACACTGACTCGCGCAACCTCTGACCCCAACTCCCGCACACTCTGACTCCGACACCTGCACACTCTGACCCCGACACCTGCACACTCTGACCCCGACTCCCGCACACTCTGATCCGACTCCCGCACCCTTTGACTCCGACTCAGGTACCCTCTGACCCTGATACTTTCACGCTCTGCCTCCGACTCCCGCATGCTCGGACCCCGACTCCCGCACACTCTGAACCCAACTCCCGCACACTCTGACCTCGACTCACGCACATTCTGACCCCGACTCCCGCACTCTCTGACCCCGACTCACGCAAACTCTGACCTCGACTCACGCACATTCTGACCCCGACTCCCGCACACTGTGACCCCGACTCCTGCACGCTCTGACCCCGACTCCCATACACTCTGACCCCACTCCCATACACTCTGACCTCGACTCCTGCACAAACTGACTCCGCCCCCCCTCACACTCTGACGCCAACTCGCGCAGAATCTGACCCCAACTCGTGCACGCTCTGACCCCGACTCCCGCACACTCTGACCCCGACTCCCGCACACTCTGTCCCGGACTCCCGCACACTCTGACTCCGACTCCCATACACTCTGACCTCGACTCCTGCACAAACTGACTCCGCCTCCATCACACTCTGACGCCAACTCGCGCAGAATCTGACCCCAACTCGTGCACGCTCTGACCCCGACTCCCGCACACTCTGACCCCACTCCCGCACACTCTGACCCCGACTCCCACCAACTGTGACGCCGACACGCGCAGAATCTGACCCCAACTCGTGCACGCTCTGACCCTGACTCCCATACGCTCTGACCCCGACTCCCGCACGCTCTGACCCCGACTCCCGCACACTCTGACCCCGACGCCCTCACAATCTGACCCCAAGTCCCGCACACTCTGACCCCGACACCCGCACACTCTGACACTGACTCGCGCACACTCTGACACCGACTCGCGCAACATTAGACCCCGACTCGCTCAACCTCCGACACTGATTCGCACAACCGCTGAACGCGACTCGCGCGACCTCCGACACTGACTCGCGCAACCTCTGACCCCGACTCCCGCACACTCTGACTCCGACACCTGCACACTCTGACCCCGACACCTGCACACTCTGACCCCGACTCCCGCACACTCTGACCCTGACTCCCGCACACTCTGACCCCGACTGCTGCACACTCTGACCTCGATTGCCGAACACTCTGACCCCGACTCCCTCACACTCTGACCCCGACTCCTGCACACACTGACCCCGACTCCCTCACACTGACACCAACTCGCGCAACCCTTGACCCCGACTCACGCACACTCTGACCCCGACTGCTGCACACTCTGACCTCGATTGCCGAACACCCTGACCCCGACTCCCTCACACTCTGACCCCGACTCCTGCCCACACTGACACCGACTCCCTCACACTGACACCAACTCGCGCAACCCCTGACCCCGACTCACGCACACTCTGACACCGACTCGTGCACACTCTGACACTGACTTGCGCACACTCTGACACCGACTCATGCACACTCTGACACCGACTTGCGCAACATTTGACCCCGACTCGCTCAACCTCCGACACTGATTCGCACAACCTCTGAACCCGACTCGCGCAACCTCCGACACTGACTCGCGCAACCTCTGAACCCGACTCCCGCACACTCTGACTCCGACTCCCGCACACTCTGACCCCACTCCCAAACACTCTGACCCCGACTCCCGCACACTCTGACCCCGACACCTGCACACTCTGACCCCGACTCCCGCACCCTTTGACTCCGACTCAGGTACCCTCTGACCCTGATACTTTCACGCTCTGCCTCCGACTCCCGCATGCTCTGACCCCGACTCCCGCACACTCTGAACCCAACTCCCGCACACTCTGACCGCGACTCACGCACATTCTGACCCCGACTCCCGCACATTCTGACCCCGACTCCTGCACGCTCTGACCCCAACACGCGCAAACTCTGACCCCGACTTCCGCACACTCTGACCCCGACTCCCGCACACTCTGACCCCAACTCCCGCACACTCTGACCCCGACCCCCGCCCACTCTGAACTCGACTCCCGCACACTCTGACCCCGACTCCCGCACACTCTGACCCCGACCCCCGCATACTCTGACCCCACTCTCAAACACTCTGACCCCGACTCCCGCACACTCTGACACCGACTCCCGCAACCTCTGACCCTGACTCCCTCACACTCTGACCCCGACTCCCTCACACTGACACCAACTCGCACAACCTCTGACCCCCACTCACACAGCCTCTGACACCGACTCGCGCAACATCTGACACCGACTCGTGCAACCTCTGACCCCGACTCCTGCACACACTGACCCCGAATCCCTCACACTCTGACACCGACTCGCGCACCCCCTGACCCCGACTCGCGCACACTCTGATACCAACTCGCGCAACATTTGACCCCGGCTTGCGCACCCTCTGACACCGGCTCTTGCACCCTCTGACCCCGACTCGAGCAACCTCTGACCCCGACTCACGCACCCTCTTACCCCGACTCGTGCAAGCTCCGACACTGACTTGCGCAACCTCTGACCCTGACTCGCGCAACCTCCGACACTGACTCGCGCAACCTCTGACCCCGACTCCCACACACTCTGACTCCGACACCTGCACACTCTGACCCCGACACCTGCACACTCTGACCCCGACTCTGCACCCGCTGAACCCAACTCGCGAATCCTCTGACCCCGACTCGAGCAACCTCCGACACTGACTCACGCAACCTCTGACCCTGACTCGCACATCCTCTGACCCCGACTCGCGCACCCTCTGACCCCAACTCGCGCACAGTCTGACCCCGACTCACGCAACACCTGACCCTGACTCACGCACCCGCTGACCCCAACTCGTGCACACGCTGACCCTGACTCACGCAATCTGTTACCTAACTTGCGAACCCTCTGAAACCGACTGGTTCACCCTCTGAGCCCGACTGCCGCACACTCTGACACCGAATCCCGCAACCTCTGAACCCGACTCACGCAACCTCTGACCCCGACTCCCGAACACTCTGACTCCGACACCTGCACACTCTGACCCCGACTCTGCACCCTCTGAACCCAACTCCGCACATTCTGATCCCGATTACAGCACATTCTGACACCGACTCTCACAAACTCTGACCCCGACTCGCGCACAATCTGACCCCCAACTTGCACGCACTCTGACCTCGACTCCCGCACACGGTGACCCCGACTCGCGCAACCTCTGACACTGACTGATCCACCCTCTGACCCCGACACCGACACACTCTGACCCCGAATCGCGAAACCTCTGACCCCGACTCGAGCAACCTCCGACATTGACTCACGCAACCTCTGACCCTGACTCGCACACCCTCTGACCCCGACTCGCGCACCCTCTGACCCCAACTCGCGCACAGTCTGACCCCGACTCACGCAACACCTGACGCCGCCTCACGCACCTGCTGACCCCAACTCCTGCACACGCTGACCCCGACTCACGCAATCTGTGACCTAACTTGCAACCCCTCTGAAACCAACTGGTTCACCCTCCGAGCCCGACTCCCGCACACTCTGACACCGACTCCCGCAACCTCTGACCCCGACTCGCGCAACCTCTGACCCTGACTCCCGCACACTCTGACCTCGACTCCTGCACACTCTGACACCGACTCGCGCAACCTCTGACCCCAACTCGCGCAACCTGTGACCCTGACTTCCGCACACTCTGACACTGACTCGCGCAACCTCTGACCCTGACTGGTTCACCTGCTGAGCCCGACTCCCGCACACTCTGACACTGACTCCCGTGCAATCTGACCCCGATCCCCGCACACTCTGACCCCGACTCCCGCACACTTTGACCCCGACTCCCGCACACTCTGACCCCGACTCCCGCACACTCTGACCCCGACTCCCGCACACTCTGACCCCGACTCCCGCACACTCTGACCCCGACTCCTGCACACTCTGACCCTGACTCCCTCACACTCTGACCCCGACTTCCGCACACTCTGACCCCGACTCCCGCACACTCTGACCCCGACTCCCGCACGCTCTGACCCCGACTCCCGCACACTCTGACCCCAACTCCCGCACACTCTGACCCCGACTTCCGCACGCTCTGACCCCGACTCCCGCACACTCTGACCCCGACTCCCGCACGCTCTGACCCCGACTCCCGCACGCTCTGACCCCAACTCCCGCACACTCTGACCCCGACTCCCAAACACTCTGACGCCGACTCGCGCAGAATCTGACCCTAACTCTGACCCTGACTCCCGCACACTCTGACCCCGACTCCTGCACACTCTGACACCGATTCGCGCAACCTCTGACCCTGACTGGTTCACCTGCTGAGCCCGACTTGCGCACACTCTGACCCCGACTCCCGCACACTCTGACCCCGACTCCTGCACACTCTGACCCCGACTCCCGCACACTCTGACCCCGACTCCTGCACACTCTGACCCCGACTCCCGCACACTCTGACCCCGACTCCCGCACGCTCTGACCCCGACTCCCGCACGCTCTGACCCCGACTCCCGCACGCTCTGATCCCGACTCCCAGCACGCTCTGACCCCGACTCCCGCACACTCTGACCCCGACTCCCGCACACTCTGACCCCGACTCCCGCACACTCTGACCCCAACTCGCGCAACCCCTGACCCCAACTCGCGCACACTGACACCGACTCACGCACACTCTGACACCGACTCACGCACACTCTGACACTGACTCGCCCAAGCCCTGACCCCGACTCGCGCAACCTCTGACCCCGACACCTGCACACTCTGACCCCGACTCCCGCACACTCTGACCCCGACTCCTGCACACTCTGACCCCGACTCTCGCACACTCTGACCCCGACATCTGCACACTCTGAAACCGACTCCTGCACACTCTGACCCCGACTACGCATATTCTGATCCCGATTACAGCACATTCTGACACCGACTCGCACAAACTCTGACCCCGACACCTGCACACTCTGACCCCGACTCTGCACCCTCTGAACCCAACTCCGCACATTCTGATCCCGATTACAGCACATTCTGACACCATCTCGCGCAACCTCTGACCACGACTTGCGCAACCTCTGACCCTGACTCGCGCACACTCTGACCCCCAACTCGTGCACACTCTGACCTCAACTCCTGCACATGGTGACCCCGACTCGCGCAACCTCTGACACCGATGGTTCACCCTCTGACCCCTACACCGGCACACTCTGACCCCGACTCGCGAAACCTCTGACCCCGACTCGAGCAACCTGCAACACTGACTCGCGCAACCTCTGACTCTGACTCGCACACCCTCTGACCCCGACTCGCGCACCCTCTGACCCCGAATCGTGCACCCTCTGACCCCGACTCACGCATAGTCTGACCCCGACTCAAGCAACACCTGACCCCGCCTCACGCACCCGCTGACCCAAACTCGTGCACATGCTGACCTTGACTCACACAACCTGTGACCTAACTTGCGAACCTTCTGACACCGACTGGTTCACCCTCTGAGCCCAACTCCCACAACCTCTGACCCCGACTCGCGCACACTCTGACACCGACTCCCACAACCTCTGACCCCGACTCGCGCACACTCTGACACCGACTCCCGCAACCTCTGACCCCGACTCGCGCAACCTCTGACCCTGACTCCCGCACACTCTGACCCCGACTCCCGCACGCTCTGACCCCACTCCCATACACTCTGACCCCGACTCCTGCACAAACTGACTCTGCCTCCCTCACACCCTGACCCCGACTCCCACACACTCTGACGGCGACTCACACAGAATCTGACCCCAACTCGTGCACGCTCTGACCCTGACTCCCATACGCTCTGACCCCGACTCCCGCACGCTCTGACCCCGACTCCCGCACGCTCTGACCCCGACTCCCGCACACTCTGACCCCAACTCCCGCACGCTTTGACTCCGACTCAGGCACCCTCTGACACCGACTCGTTCACACTCTGACACCGACTCGCGCAACCTATGACCCTGACTCCCGCACACTCTTACCCCGACTCGAGCAACCTCTGACCCTGACTCGAGCAACCTCTGACCCCGACTCGCGCACCCTCTGACCCCGACTCCCGCACCCTTTGACTCCAACTCAGGCACCCTCTGACACCGACTCTTTCACACTCTGACACCGACTCGTGCAACCTCTGACCCTGACTCCCGCACACTCTGACCCCGACTGCTGCACACTCTGACCCCGATTGCCGAACACTCTGACCCCAATTGCCGAACACTCTGACCCCGACTCCTGCACACACTGACCCCGACTCGCTCACACTCTGACCCCAACTCGCGCAACCCCTGACCGCGACTCGCGTACACTGACACCGACTCGCGCAAGCCCTGACCCCGACTCGCTCACACTCTGACCCCAACTCGCGCAACCCCTGACCGCGACTCGCGCACACTCTGACACCGACTCGCACAAGCCCTGACCCCGAATCGCGCAACCCCTGACCCCGACTCACGCACACTCTGACCCCAACTCGCGCAACCTCTGAGACTGATCGCAGAACCTCTGACCCCGACTCAAGCAACCTCCAACACTGACTCGCGCAACCTCTGACCCCGACTCGCGCAACCTCCGACTCTGACTCGCTCAACCTCTGACCCCGACTCCCGCATACTCTGACCCCGACTCCCGCAACCTTTGACTCCGACTCAGGCACCCTCTGACACCGACTCTTTCACACTCTAACACCGACTCGCGCAACCTCTGACCCTGACTCCCGCACACTCTGACCCCGACTGCTGCCCACTCTGACCTCAATTGCCGAACACTCTGACCCCGACACCTGTACACACTGACCACGACTCGCTCACACTCTGACACCGACTCGCGCAACCCCTGACCGCGACTCGCGCACACTGACACCGACTCGCGCACACTCTGACACCGACTCGCGCACACACTGACACCGACTCGCGCACACTCTGACACCGACTCCCGCACACTCTGACACCGACTCGCGCACACTCTGACCCCAACTCGCGCAACCTCTGACCTCGACACCCGCACACTCTGACCCCGACAACCCACAGTCTGACCTCGACACCTGCACACTCTGACCCTGATTCCACACCCTCTGAACCCAACTCCGCACATTCTGACCCCGATTACAGCACTTTCTGACACCATCTCGCGCAACCTCTGACCCCGACTCACGCAACCTCTGTCCCCGACTCGCACAACCTCTGACCCCAACTCGTGCATCCTCTGATCTCGACACGCGCACCCTCTGACTCTGACGCGCACACCCTCTAACCCTGACTCGCGCAACATTTGACCCAGGGTCGCGCACTCTGACCCCGGCTCGCGCACCATCTGACCACGGCTCGCGCACTCCCTGACAACGTCTCGCGCACCCGCTGACCCCCCCTCGCGCATCATCTGACCCCGAATCGCGCAACTTCTGACCCCAACTCGCGCACACTCTGACCGCAACTTGTGCACCCTCTGACCTCGACTCTCGCAACCTCTGACCCCGACTCGCGCAACCTCTGACACCGACTCGCGCAACCTCTGACACCGACTTGCACAACCTCTGACCCTGACTCGCGCACACTCTGACCCGGACTCCTGCACATTCTGATCCAGATTACAGCACATTCTGACTCCGACTCGCACAACCTCTGACCCTGACTCGCACAGCTACTGACACCAACTCAGACAACATCTGACACCGACTCGCGCAACCCCTGACCCCGATTCGCACCACCTCTGACCCCCACTCGCACAGCCTCTGACACCGACTCGCGCAACCTCTGACCCCGACTCGCACAACCTCTGACACCGACTCGCGCAACCTCTGACCCTGATTCGCAGAACCTCTGACCCCGACTCCTGCACACACTGATCCCGACTCACACACACTCTGACACTGACTCGCGCAACCCTTGACCCCAAATCGCGCACACTCTGACCTCGACTCGCGCACACTCTGACACCGACTCACGCAACATTTGACCCCGACTCACGCACACTCTGACCCCGACTCCCGCACACTCTGACCCCGACTCCTGCACAAACTGACTCCGCCTCCCTCACACTCTGACCCCGACTCCCACACACTCTGACGCCGACTCGCGCAGAATCTGACCCCAACTCGTGCACGCTCTGACCCTGACTCCCGCACGCTCTGACCCCGAATCCCGCACATTCTGACTGCGACACCCGCACACTCTGACCCCGACTCCCGCACACTCTGACCCCAACTCCCGCACACTCTGACCCCGACTCGGGCAACCTCTGACCCCGAATTGCATACACTCTGACCCCGACTCCCGCACACTCTGACCCCGACAACCGCACACTCTAACCCTGACTCACGCACACTCTGACCCCGACTCACGCAACACCCAACCCCATCTCACGCACCCGCTGACCCCAAACTCGTGCACACGCTGACCCCGACTCACGTTATCAGTGACCTAACTTGCGAACCCTCTGACACCGACTGGTTCACCCTCTGAACCCGACTCCCGCACACTCTGACACCGATTCCCGCAACCTCTGACCCCGACTTGCACAAACTCTGACCCCGACTCACGCAGCCCCTGACCCCGACTCCCGCACGCTCTGACCCCGACTTGCGCACACTCTGACCTCGACTCCCGCACACTCTGACCCCGACTCCACCACGCACTGACACTGACTCTCACACACTCTGACCTCGACTCCCGCACACTCTGACCTCGACTCCCGCACACTCTGACCTCGACTCCCGCACACTCTGACCTCGACTCCCGCACACTCAGACCCCGACACCCAACACTCTGACCTCGACACCTGCACACTCTGACCCTGATTCCGCACCCTCTGAACCCAACTCCGCACATTCTGACCCGGATTACAGCACATTCTGACACCATCTCGCGCAACCTCTGACCCCGACTCACGCAACCTCTGACCCCGACTCGCACAACCTCTGACCCCGACTCGTGCAACCTCTGATCTCGACACGCGCACCCTCTGACCCTGACGCGCACACCCTCTAACCCTGACTTGCGCAACATTTGACCCAGGGTCACGCACTCTGAACCCAACTCACGCATCATCTGACCCCGGCTCGCGCAGTCTCTGACAATGACTCGCGCACCCGCTGACCCCTCCTCGCGCATCATCTGACCTCGAATCGCGCAACCTCTGACCCTGACTCGCGCACACTCTGACCGCAACTTGTGCACCCTCTGACATCAACTCTCGCACACTCTGACCCCGACGCCCCCACTCTCTGACACCGACTCACGCCATCTCTGACCCCAACTCGCGCAACCTCTGACACCGACTCGCGCAACCCCTGACACCGACTTGCACAACCTCTGACCCTGATTCGCAGAACCTCTGACCCCAACTCCTGCATACACTGACCCCGACTCCCTAACACTCTGACAACAACTCGTGCAACTCCTGACCCCGACTCGCGCACATTCTGACACCGACTCGCGCACACTCTGACACCTGCTCGTGCAGCACCTGACCCCGACTCGTGCACATTCTGACACCGACTCGCACACAACCTCTGACCCCGACTCGAGCAACCTCTGACACTGACTTGTGCGACCTCTGACCCCGACTCGCGCAACCTCCGACACTGACTCGCGCAACCTCTGACCCCGACTCCCTCACACTCTGACTCTGACACCTGCAGACTCTGACCATGACTCTGCACCCTCTGAACCCAACTCTGCACATTCTGATCCCAATTACAGCACATTCTGATACCAACTCGCGCAATCTCTGACCCCGACTCCGCACCCTCTGAACCCAACTCCGCACATTCTGATCCCGATTACAGCACATTCTGACACCGACTCGCACAATCTCTGACCCCAAGTTGCGCAATCTCTGACCCCGACTCGCGCACACTCTGACCCCCAAATTGTGCGCACTCTGACCTCGACTCCCGCACACGGTGACCCCGACTCGCGCAACCTCTGACACCGACTGGTTCAGCCTCTGACCCCGACACTGGCACACTCTGACCCCGACTCGCGAAACGTCTGACCCCGACTCGAGCAACCTCCGACACTGACTCACACAACCTCTGACCCTGACTCGCACACCCTCTGACCCTGACTCGCGCACCCTCTGACCCCAACTCACACACAGTCTGACCCTGACTCACGCACACTCTGACAACGACTCACGCACACTCTGACACCGACTTGCGCACACTCTGACACCGACTCGCTCAACCTCCGACACTGATTCGCACAACCTCTGAACCCAACTCGCGCAACCTCCGACACTGACTCCCGCACACTCTGACCCCGACTCCCGCACACTCTGACCCCGACTCGCTCAACCTCCGACACTGACTCGCACAACCTCTGAACCCGACTTGCTGAACCTCCGACACTGACTCGCACAACCTCTGATCTCGTCTCGCAGAACCTCTGACCCTGACTCGAGCAACCTCGGACACTGACTCGCGCAATCTCTGACCCCAACTTGCGCAACCTCTGACCCCGACTCCCGCACACTCTGACCCCGACTCCCGCACAATCTGACCCTGACTCCCGCACACTCTGACCCCGACTCCCGCACACTCTGACCCCGACTCCCGCACACTCTGAACCCAACTCCACACATTCTGATCCCGATTACAGCACATTCTGACCCCGACTCGCGCAACCTCTGACCCCGACTCGCGCAACCTCTGACACCAACTGGCGCAACGTCTGACCCTGATTCGCAGAACCTCTGACCTCGCCTCGAGCAACCTCCGTCACTGACTCGCGCAACCTCTGACCTGACTTGTGAACCCTCTGACACCGACTGGTTCACCCTCTGACCCCGACTCACTCACGCTCTGACCCCGACTCCCACACACTCTGACCCTGACTCCGCACCCTCTGACCTGACTTGCGAACCCTCTGACACTGACTGGTTCACCCTCTGACCCCGACTCCCTCATGCTCTGATCCCGACTCCCGCACCCTTTGACACCGACTCAGGTACCCTCTGATCCCGACTCCCGCACTCTCTGACCCCGACTCTTACACACTCTGACCCTGACTCCCGCACACTCTGACACCGACTCCCGCAACCTCTGACACCGACTTGCGCAACCTCTGACCCTGACTCCCGCATACTCTGACCCCGACTGCTGCACACTCTGACCCCGATTGCCGAAAACTCTGACCCTGACTCCTGCACACACTGACCCCGACTCGCTCACACTCTGACCCCAACTCACGCAACCTCTGACCCCGACTCGCGCACACTCTGACACCGACTCCCGCAACCTCTGACCCCGACTCACGCACACTCTGACCCCGACTCCCGCAACCTCTGACCCCGACTCGCGCACACTCTGACAACAACTCGCACAACATTTGACCCCGGCTCGTGCACGCTCTGATCTCGTCTCGCGCAATATTTGACCCCGGCTCGTGCACCCTCTGATCTCGTCTCGCGCACACTCTGACACTGACACGCACAACCTCTGACACCGACTCATGCAACCTCTGACACCGACTCGCACAACCTCTGACCCTGATTCGCAGATCCTCTGACCTCGACTCGAGCAACGTCCGACACTGACTCACGCAACCTCTGACCCCGACTCGCGCAACCTCCGACACTGACTCACGCAACCTCTGACTCCGAATCCCGCACACTCTGACCCCGACACTTGCACACTCTGACCCAGACTCCCGCACCCTCTGAACCCAACTCCACACATTCTGATCCCGATTACAGCACATTCTGACACCGACTCGCACAAACTCTGACCCCGACTCGCGCAACCTCTGACCCAGACTCGCGCACACTCTGACCCCCAACACGTGCACACTGACCTCGACTCCCGCACATGTTGACCCCGACTCGCGCAACCTCTGACACAGACTGGTTCACCCTCTGACCCCGACACCGGCACACTCTAACCCCGACTCGAGCAACCTCTGGCACTGACTCGCGCAACCTCTGACCCTGACTTGCACATCCTCTGACCCCGACTCGCGCACCCTCTGACCCCGACTCCCGCACCCTTTGACTCCGACTCAGGCACCCTCTGACACCGACTCTTTCACACTCTGACACCGAATCGCGCAACCTCTGACCCTGACTGCCGCACACTCTGACCCCAACTGCTGCACACTCTGACCCCGATTGCCGAACACTCTGAACCCGACTGCTGCACACTCTGACCCCAATTGCCGAACACTCTGACCCCGACTCCTGCACACACTGATCCCGACTAGCTCACACTCTGACCCCAACTCGCGCAACCCCTGACCGCGACTCGTGCACACTGACACCGACTCGCGCAAGCCCTGACCCCGACTCGCTCACACTCTGACACCAACTGGCGCAACCCCTGACCGCGACTCGCGCACACTCTGACACCAACTCGCGCAAGCCCTGACCCCGAATCGCGCAACCCCTGACCCCGACTCGCGCAACCTCTGACACTGATTCGCAGAACATCTGACCGTGACTCGAGCAACCTCTGACACTGACTCGCGCAACCTCTGACCCTGACTCGCGCAACCTCCGACACTGACTCGCGCAACCTCTGACCCCGACTCCCACACACTCTGACTCCAACTCCCGCACACTCTGACCCCGACTCCCGCACACTCTGACCCTGACTCCCGCGCACTCTGACCCCAACTCCGCACATTCTGATCCCGATTACAGCACATTCTGACACCGACTCGCAACAAACTCTGACCCCGCTTTGCGCAACCTCTGACCCTGACTCGCGCAACCTCTGACCCCCAACTCATGCACACTCTGACCTCAACTCCTGCACATGGTGACCCCGACTCGCGCAACATCTGACACCGACTGGTTCACCCTCTGACCCCGACACCGGAATACTCTGACCCCGACTCGCAAAACCTCTGACCCCAACTCGAGCAACCTCCGACACTGACTCGTGCAACCTCTGACCCTGACTCGCACACCCTCTGATGCCGAATCGTGCGCCTTCTGACCCCAACTCACGCACAGTCTGACCCCGACTCACGCAACACCTGACCCCACCTCGAGAACACTCTGACTCCAGCTCGCGCACCCTCTGACCCCAACTCGTGCACACGCTGACCCCGACTCACGCAACCTGTGACCCAACTTGCGAACCCTCTGACACTGACTGGTTCACTCTCTGAGCATGACTCCCGCACACTCTGACACCGACACCCGCAACCTCTGACCCCGACTCGCGCAACCTCTGACCCCGACTCGCGCAACCCCTGACCCCGACTCGCGCAACCCCTGACCCCGACTCGCGCAACCCCTGACCCCGACTCCCGAACACTCTGACCCCGACTCGCGCACACTCTGACCCCAACTCATGCACCTTCTGACCTCGACGCCCGCACACTCTGACCGCGACACCCTCACACTCTGACTCCGACTCCACCACACACTGACACCGACTCTCACACACTCTGACCCCGACGCGCCCACACTCTGACCTCGACACCTGTACAAACTGACCCTGATTCCACAACCTCTGAAAGCAACTCCGCACAATCTGATCCCGATTACAGTACATTCTTACACCATCTCGTGCATCCTCTGATCTCGACATGCGCACCCTCTGACTCTGACGCGCACACCCTCTAACCCTGACTCGCGCAAAATTTGACCCAGGGTCGCGCACTCTGACCCTGGCTCGCGCATCATCTGACCCCGGCTCGCGCAGGCTCTGACAATGACATGCGCACCAGCTGACCCCGAATCGCGCAACCTCTGACCCCGACTTGCGCACACTCTGACCCCGACGCCCCCACTCTCTGACACCGACTCATGCAAACTCTGACCCCGACTCGCGTAACCTCTGACCCTGACTCGCGCAACCTATGACACCGACTTGCACATCCTCTGACCCTGATTCGCGCACACTCTGACCCCGACTCCTGCACATTCTGATCCAGATTACAGCACATTCTGACCCCGACTCGCACAACCTCTGACCCCAACTCACACAGCTACTGACACCGACTCGGACAACATCTGACACCGACTCGCGCAACCCCTGACCCTGACTCGCACAACCTCTGACCCACACTCGCACAGCCTCTGACACCGACTCGCGCAACCTCTGACCCCGACTCGCGCAACCTCTGACACCGACTCGCGCAACCTCTGACCCTGATTCACAGAACCTCTGACCCCGACTCGAGAAACCTCCGACACTGACTCGCGCAACCTCTGACCCCGACTCTCACACACTCTGACCCCGACTCCCGCACACTCTGACCCCGACTCGCGCACACTCTGACACCGACTCGCACACACTCTGACCCCGACTTGCGCAAACCCTGACACCGTCTCGCGCAATATTTGACCCCGACTCACGCAACCTCTGACCCCGACTCGCACTACCTCTGACCCCGACTCGTGCATCCTCTGATCTCGACACGCAAACTCTCTGATTCTGACGCGCACACCCTCTAACCCCGACTCGCGCAACATTTGACCCAATGTCGCGCACTCTGACCCCGTCTCACGCATCATCTGACGCCGGCTCGCGCAGTCTCTGACAACGACTCGTGCACCAGCTGACCCCGCCTCGCGCATCATCTGACCCCGAATCGCGCAACCTCTGACTCTGACTCGCGCACACTCTGACCGCAACTTGTGCACCCTCTGACCTCGACTCTCGCACACTCTGATCCCGACTCGCACAACCTCTGACCCCGACTTGCGCATCCTCTGATCTCGACACGGGCACTCTCTGACTCTGACGCGCAAACCCTCTAACCCCGACTCGCGCAACATTTGACCCAGGGTCGCGCACTCTGACCCCGGCTCGCACATCATCTGACCCCGGCTCGCGCAGTCTCTGACAACGACTCGTGCACCAGCTGACCCCGCCTCGCGCATCATCTGACCCCGAATCGCGCAACCTCTGACTCTGACTCGCGCACACTCTGACCGCAACTTGTGCACCCTCTGACCTCGACTCTCGCACACTCTGATCCCGACTCGCACAACCTCTGACTCTGACTTGCGCATCCTCTGATCTCGACACGGGCAATCTCTGACTCGGACGCGCAAACCCTCTAACCCCGACTCGCGCAACATTTGACCCAGGGTCGCGCACTCTGACCCCGACTCGCGCAACCTCTGACACAGACTCGCACACCCTCTGACACCGACTTGCGCGCAACCTGACACCGTCTCGCGCAATATTTGACCCCGACTCGCACACTCTGACACTGACTCGCGCAACATTTGACCCCGGCTTGCGCACACTCTGACCCTGACGCCCCCACACTCTGACGCCCCCACACCTTCTAACCCTGACTTGCGCAACATTTGACCCAGGGTCGCGCACTCTGACCCCGGCTCGCGCATCATCTGACCCCGGCTCGCGCAGTCTCTGACAACGACTCGTGCACCAGCTGACCCCGCCTCGCGCATCATCTGACCCCGAATCGCGCAACCTCTGACCCTGACTCGCGCACACTCTGACCGCAACTTGTGTACCCTCTAACCTCGACTCTCTCACACTCTGACCCCGACTCGCACAACCTCTGACCCCGACTCGTGCATCCTCTGATCTCGACACGCGCACTCTCTGACTCCGACGCGCACACTCTATAACCCCGACTCGCGCAACATTTGACCCAGGGTCGCGCACTCTGACCCCGGCTCGCGCATCATCTGACCCCGGCTCGCGCAGTCTCTGACAACGACTCGTGCACCAGCTGACCCCGCCTCGCGCATCATCTGACCCCGAATCGCGCAACCTCTGACCCTAACTCGCGCAGGCTCTGACCGCAACTTGTGCACCCTCTGACCTCGACTCTCGCACACTCTGACCCCGACTCGCGCAACCTCTGACACAGACTCACACACCCTCTGACACCGACTCGCACAACCTCTGACCCCGACGCCCCCACTCTCTGACACCGACTCACGCAAACGCTGACCCCGACTCGCGCAACCTCTGACCCCGATTCGCGCAACCTCTGACACCGACTCGCACAACCTCTGACCCCGACGCCCCCACTCTCTGACACCGACTCACGCAAACGCTGACCCCGACTCGCGCAACCTCTGACCCCGACTCGCGCAACCTCTGACACCGACTTGCACAACCTCTGACCCTGACTCGCACAGTTACTGGCACCGACTTGCACAACCTCTGACCCTGACTCGCGCACACTCTGTCCCCGACTCCTGCACATTCTGATCCAGATTACAGCACATTCTGACCCCGACTCGCACAACCTCTGACCCCGTCTCGCACAGCTACTGACACTGACTCGGACAACATCTGACACCGACTCACGCAACCTCTGACCCCAACTCGCACAACCTCTGACCCCCACTTGCACAGCCTCTGACACCGACTCGCGCAACCTATGACCCCAACTGCCGCAACCTGTGACCCCGACTCACGCAACCTCTGACCCCGACTCCCGCACCCTTTGACACCGACTCACGCAACCTCTGACCCTGACTACCGCACACTCTGACCCTGACTGCTGCACACACTGACCCCGACTCGCGCAACCCCTGACCGCGACTCGCGCACACTCTGACACCGACTCGCGCACACTCTGACACCGACTCGCGCACACCCTGACAACGTCTTGCGCAATATTTGACCCCGACTCGCACAACCTCTGACCCCAACTCGTGCATCCTCTGATCTCGACACGCGCACCCTCTGACTCTGACGCGCACACCCTCTAACCCTGACTCACGCAACATTTGACCCAGGGTTGTGCACTCTGACCCCGGCTCGCGCATCATCTGACCCCGGCTCGCGCAGTCTCTGACAACGACTCGCGCACCAGCCGACCCCGCCTCGCGCATCATCTGACCCTGAATCGCGCAACCTCTGACCCCTAATCGCGCACAGTCTGACCGCAACTTGTGCACCCTCTGACCTCAACTCTCGCACACTCTGACCCCGACTTGCGCAACCTCTGACACAGACTCGCACACCCTCTGACACCGACTCGTGCAACCTCTGACCCCGACGCCCCCACTCTCTGACACCGGCTCACGCAAACTCTGACCCCGACTCGCGCAACCTCTGACCCCGACTCGCGCAACCTCTGACCCCGACTCGCGCAACCTCTGACCCTGACTCGCGCACCCTCTGACCCCGACTCATGCACAGTCTGACCCCGACTCACACAACACCTGACCCCGCCTCACGCACCCTCTGACCCCGGCTCGCGCACCCTCTGACCCCGACTCACGCACAGTCTGACCCCGACTCACACAGCTACTGACACCGACTCGGACAACATCTGACACCGACTTGCGCAACCCCTGACCCTGACTCGCACAACCTCTGACCCACACTCACACAGCCTCTGACACCAACTCGTGCAACCTCTGACCCCGACTCGCGCAACCTCTGACACTGACTCGCGCAACCTCTGACACTGATTCACAGAACCTCTCACCCCGACTCGAGAAACCTCCGACACTGACTCGTGCAACCTCTGACCCCGACTCTCACACACTCTGACCCCGACTCCCGCGCACTCTGACCCCGACTCGCGCAACCTCTGACCCCAACTCTCGCACACTCTGACCCCGACTCGCGCACACTCTGACACTGACTCACACACACTCTGACCCCGACTCGCGCACACCCTGACACCGTCTCGCGCAATATTTGACCCCGACTCACGCAACCTCTGACCCCGACTCGCACGACCTCTGACCCCAACTCGTGCATCCTCTGATCTCGACACGCACACTCTCTGACTCTGACGCACACACCCTCTAACCCCGACTCGCGCAACATTTGACCCAGGGTCGCGCACTCTGACCCCGTCTCATGCATCATCTGACCCCGGCTCGCGCAGTCTCTGACAACGACTCGTGCACCAGCTGACCCCGCCTCGCGCTTCATCTGACCCCGAATTGCGCAACCTCTGACTCCGACTTGCGCACACTCTGACCGCAACTTGTGCACCCTCTGACCTCGACTCTCGCACACTCTGACCCCGACTCGCACAACCTCTGACCCCGACTCGTGCATCCTCTGATCTCGACACGGGCACTCTCTGACTCTGACGCGCAAACCCTCTAACCCCGACTCGCGCAACATTTGACCCAGGGTCGCGCACTCTGACCCCGGCTCGCACGTCATCTGACCCCGGCTCGCGCAGTCTCTGACAATGACTCGTGCACCAGCTGACCCCGCCTCGCGCATCATCTGACCCCGACTCGCGCACACTCTGACCGCAACTTGTGCACCCTCTGACCTCAACTCTCGCACACTCTGACCCCGACTCGCGCAACCTCTGACACAGACTCGCACACCCTCTGACACCGACTTGCGCACACCCTGACACTGTCCTGCACAATATTTGACCCCGACTCGCACACTCTGACACTGACTCGCGCAACATTTGACCCCGGCTTGCGCACACTCTGACCCCGACGCCCCCACACTCTGACGCCGACACCCCACACTCTGACCGCGACACCTGTACACTCTGACCCTGATTCCGCACCCTCTGAACCCAACTCCACACATTCTGACCCCGATTACAGCAAATTCTGATACCATCTCGCTCAACCTCTGACCCCGACTCACGCACAATGACACCGACTCGCGCACAATGACACCGACTCGCGCACACTCTGACCCCGACTCGCGCAACCTCTGAGACTGACCCGCGCAACCTCTGACCCCCACTCGCGCAACCTCCGACACTGACTCGCGCAACCTCTGACCCCGACTCCCGCACACTCTGACCCCGACTCCCACACCCTTTGACTCCGACTCAGGCACCCTCTGACACTGACTCTTTCACACTCTGACACTGACTCGGGCAACCTCTGACCCTGACTCCCGTACATTCTGACCCCGACTGCTGCACACTCTGACCCCGACTGCTGCACACTCTGACCCCGATTGCCGAACACTCTGACCCCGACTCCTGCACACACTGACCCCGACTCCCTCACACTGACACCGACTCGCACACACTCTGACACCGACTCACGCAACCCCTGACCCCGACTCACGCACACTCTGACACCGACTCGCGCACACTCTGACACCGACTCGCGCAAGCCCTGACCCCGAATCGCGCAACCCCTGACCCTGACTCGCGCACAATGACACCGACTCGCGCACACTCTGATCCCGACTCGCGCAACCTCTGACACTGAATCGCGCAACCTCTGACCCCGACTCGCGCAACCTCCGACACTGACTCGCACAACCTCTGACGCCAACTCCCGCACTCTCTGACCCCGACTCCCGCACACTCTGACCCTGACTCCCGCTCACTCTGACCCCGACTCCGCACATTCTGATCCCGATTACAGCACATTCTGACACCGACTCGCACAAACTCTGACCCCCAACTCGCACAACCTCTGACCCTGACTCGCGCAACCTCTGACCCCCAACTCATGGACACTCTGACCTCAACTCCTGCACATGGTGACCCCGACTCACGCAACCACTGACACCGACTGGTTCACCCTCTGACCCTGACACCGGCAAACTCTGACCCCGACTCGCGAAACCTCTGACCCCGACTTGAGCAACCTCCGACACTGACTCGCGCAACCTCTGACCCTGACTCGCACACCCTCTGAAGCCGAATCGCGCACCCTCTGACCCCGACTCATGCACAGTCTGACCCCGACTCATGCAACACCTGACCCCGCCTCACGCACCCTCTGATCCCGGCTCGCGCACCCTCTGACCCCGACTCACGCACAGTCTGACCCCAACTCACGCACCCGCTGACCCCAACTCATGCAACCTGTGACCCAACTTGCGATCCCTCTGACACCGACTGGTTCACCCTCTGAGCCTGACTCCCGCACACTCTGACACCGACACCCGCAACCTCTGACCCCGACTCGCGCAACCCCTGACCCCGACTCCCGTGCACTCTGACCCCAACTCGTGCACCCTCTGACCTCGACGCCCACACACTCTGACCACGACACCCTCACACTCTGACTCCGACTCCACCACACACTGACACCGACTCTCACACACTCTGACCCCGATGCCCCCACACTCTGACCCCGACGCCCCCACACTCTGACCCCGACACCCCACACTCTGACCCCGACAACCCACACTCTGACCTCGACACCTGTACAAACTGACCCTGATTCCACACCCTCTGAACCCAACTCCACACATTCTGACCCCAATTACAGCACATTCTGACACCATCTCGTGCATCCTCTGATCTCGACACGCGCACCCTCTGACTCTGACGCGTACACCCTCTAACCCTGACTCGCGCAACATTTGACCCAGGGTCGCGCACTCTGACCCCGGCTCGCGCATCATCTGACCCCGACTCGCGCACACTTTGACCGCAACTTGTGCACCCTCTGACCTCGACTCTCGCACACTCTGACCCCGACTCGCACAACCTCGGACATGGACTCGCACACCATCTGACACCGACTCGCGCAAACTCTGACCCCGACTCGCGCAACCTCTGACCCCAACTGGCACAACCTCTGACTCCGACTTGCACAACCTTTGACCCTGACTTGCGCAACCTCTGACCCCGACTCACGCAACCTCTGACCCCGACTCGCACAACCCCTGACCCCGACTCGCGCACAATGACACTGACTCGCGCAAACTCTGACCCCGACTTGCGCAACCTCTGACCCCGACTCGCACAACATCCGACCCCGACTCCCGCACACTCTGACCCCGACTCCCGCACACTCTGACCCCGACTCCTGCACACTCTGACCCCGACTCCACACATTCCGATCCCGATTACAGCACATTCTGACACCGACTCGCACAAACTGTGACCCCCGACTCGCGCAACCTCTGACCCCGACTCGTGCAACCTCTGACCCTGACTCGCACACCCTCTGATGCCGAATCGCGCACCCTCTGACCCCGACTCACGCACAGTCTGACCCCAACTCAAGCAACACTTGACCCCGCCTCGCGCACCCTCTGACCCCGGCTCGCGCACCCTCTGACCCCGACTAACGCACAGTCTGACCCCAACTCACGCAACACCTGACCCAGCCTCACGCACCCGCTGACCCCAAATCGTGCACACGCTGACCCCGACTCACGCAACCTGTGACCCAACTTGCGAACCCTCTGACACCGACTGGTTCACCCTCTAAGCCCGACTCCTGCACACTCTGACACCGACTCCTGCAACCTCTGACCCCGACTCGCACAAGCTCTGACCCCGACTCGCGCAACCCCTGACCCCGACTCCCGCACACTCTGACCCCGACTCGCGCACACTCTGACCCCAACTCATGCACCCTCTGACCTCGACGCCCGCACACTCTGACCGCGACACCCTCACACTCTGACACCGACTCCACCACGCACTGATAACGACTCTCACACACTCTGACCCCGACGCCCCCACACTCTGACCTCGACACCCCACACTCTGACCTCGACACCTGTACAAACTGACCCTGATTCCACACCCTCTGAACCCAACTCCGCACATTCTGACCCCAATTACAGCACATTCTGACACCATCTCGTGCATCCTCTGATCTTGACACGCAGTCACTCTCTGACTCTGACGCGCACACCCTCTAACCCTGACTCGCGCAACATTTGACCCAGGGTCGCGCACTCTGACGCTGGCTCGCGCATCATCTGACCCCAGCTCACGCAGTCTCTGACAACGACTCGCGCACCAGCTGATCCCGCCTCGCGCATCATCTGACCCAGAATCGCACAACCTCTGACCCCGACTCGCGCACACTTTGACCGCAACTTGTGCACCCTCTGACCTCGACTCTCACACACTCTAACCCCGACTCGTGCAACCTCTGACATGGACTCGCAAACCATCTGACACCGACTCATGCAAACTCTGAACCCGACTCGCGCAACCTCTGACCCCAACTCGTGCAACCTCTGACCCCGACTCGTGCATCCTCTGATCTCGACACGCGCACCCTCTGACTCTGACGCGCACACCCTCTAACCCTGACTTGCGCAACATTTGACCCAGGGTCGCGCACTCTGACCCCGGCTCACGCATCATCTGACCCCGGCTCACGCAGGCTCTGACAACCACTTGCGCACCAGCTGACCCCGAATCGCGCAACCTCTGATCCCGACTTGCGCACACTCTGACCGCAACTTGTGCACCCTCTGACCTCGACTCTCACACACTCTGACCCCGACTCGCGCAACCTCTGACCCCAACTTGCGCAACCTATGACACCAATTTGCACAACCTCTGACCCTGACTCGCGCACAATCTGACCCCGACTCCTGCACATTCTGATCCAGATTACAGCACATTCTGACCCCGACTCGCACAACCTCTGACCCCGACTCGCACAGCTACTGACACCGACTCGCGCAACCTCTGACCCCGACTCGCGCAACCTCTGACCCCCACTCGCACAGCCTCTGACACCGACTCGCGCAACCTCTGACCCCGACTCGCGCAACCTCTGACACCGACTCGCGCAACCTCTGACCCTGATTCGCAGAACCTCTGACCCCGACTCGAGCAACCTCCGACACTGACTCGCGCAACCTCTGACCTCGACTCTCGCACACTCTGACATCGACTCCCGAACACTCTGACCCCGACTCACGCAACCTCTGACCCCAACTCTCGCACACTCTGACCCCGACTTGCGCACTCTGACCCCCACTCCCGCACACCCTGACATTGTCTCGCGCAATATTTGACCCCGACTCGCACACTCTGACACCGACTCGTGCAACATTTGACCCCGGCTTGCACACACTCTGACCTCGACGCCCCCACACTCTGACCCCGACACCCCACACTCTGACCTCGACACCTGTACAGTCTGACCCTGATTCCGCACCCTCTGAACCCAACTCCACACATTCTGACCCCGATTACAGCACATTCTGACACCATCTCGTGCAACCTCTGACCCCGACTCACGCAACCTCTGACCCCGACTCGCCCAACCTCTGACCCCAACTCGTGCATCCTCTGATCTCGACACGCGCACTCTCTGACTCTGACGTGCACACCCTCTAACCCCAACTCGCGCAACATTTGACCCAGGGTCGTGCACTCTGACCCCGGCTCGTGCATCATCTGACCCTGGCTCGCGCAGTCTCTGACAACGACTCGCGCACCAGCTGACCCCGCCTCGCGCATCATCTGACCCCGAATCGCGCAACCTCTGACCCCTAATCGCGCACACTCTGACCGCAACTTGTGCACCCTCTGACCTCGACTCTCGCACACTCTGACCCCGACTCGCACAACCTCTGACACAGACTCGCACACCCTCTGACACCGACTCGTGCAACCTCTGACCCAGACGCCCCCACTCTCTGACACCGACTCATGCAAACTCTGACCCCGACTCGCGCAACCTCTGACCCCGACTCGCGCAACCTCTGACACCGACTTGCACAACCTCTGACACCGACTCGCGCACACTCTGACCCCGACTCCTGCACATTCTGATCCAGATTACAGCACATTCTGACCGTGACTCGCACAACCTCTGACCCCGTCTTGCACAGCTACTGACACCGACTCGGACAACCCCTGACCCCAACTCGCACAATCTCTGACCCCCACTCGCACAGCCTCTGACACCGACTCGCGTAACCTGGGACCCCGAATCGTGCAACCTGTGACCCCGACTCACGCATCCTCTGACCCTTACTCGCGCAACCTCTGACCCCGCCTCCCGCACACTCTGACCCCGACTCCCGCACACTCTGATCCCGACTCCTGCAACCTCTGACCCTGACTCACACAACGTCTGACTCCGACTCGCGCAACCCCTGCCTCCGACTCCCTCACACTCTGACCTCGACTCGCGCACACTCTGACTCTCACTCGCGCAAACTCTGACCCCAACTCATGCACCCTCTGACCACGACGCCCGCACACTCCGACCCCGATGCCCCCACACTCTGAACACGACACCCTCACACTCTGAACACGACACCCTCACACTCTGACTCCGACTCCACCACACACTGACCCCGACTCTCACGCACTCTGACCCCGACACCCCACACTCTGACCTCGACACCTGCACACTCTGACCCTGATTCCGCACCCTCTGAACCTAACTCCACACATTCTGACACTGACTACAGCACATTCTGACACCATCTTGCGCAACTTCTGACCCTGACTCACGCAACCTCTGACCCCGACTCGCACAACCACTGACCCCGACTCATGCATCCTCTGACTCTGATGCACACACCCTCTAACCCTGACTCGCGCAACCTATGACACCGACTTGCACAACCTCTGACCCTGACTCGCGCACACTCTGAGACTGACTCCCGCACCCTTTGACTCCGACTCAGGTACCCTCTGACCCCGACTCTTTCACACTCTGACCCCAACTCCCGTACACTCTGACACCGACTCGCGCAACATTTGACCCCGGCTTGCGTACCCTCTGATCTCGTCTCGCGCAACCTCTGACACTGACTCGCACAACCTCTGACCCTGATTCGCACAACCTCTGACCACGACTCGAGCAACCTCCGACACTGACTCGCGCAACCTCTGACCCCGACTCGTGCAACCTCTGACCCCCAACTCGTGTGCACTCTGACCTCGACTCCCGCACACGGTGACCCCTACTCGCGCACCCTCTGACCCCGACTCGTGCACAGTCTGACCCCGACTCACGCAACACCTGACCCCGCCTCACGCACCCGCTGACTCCAACTCGTGCACACGTTGACCCCGACTCACGCAACCTGTGACCTAACTTGCGAACCCTCTGAAACCGACTGGTTAACCCTCTGAGCCCGACTCCCGCACACTCTGACCCCGACTCGCGCAACCGCTGACCCTGACTGGTTCACCTGCTGAGCCCGACTCCCGTGCACTCTGACCCTGACTCCCGCACACTCTGACCCTGAATCCCTGCACTCTGACCCCGACTCCCGCACACTCTGACCCCGAATCCCGCACACTCTGATCCCGACTCGCGCACCCGCTCACTCCGACTTGCACAACCTCTGAAACGGACTCGCTCACACGCTGACCTCAACTCCCGCACAGTCTGACCCAGACTCCCACACACTCTGACGCCAACTCGAGCAACCTCCGACACTGACTCGCGCACAATCTGACCCCGACTCCTGCACATTCTGACCCTGACTCCCGCGCACTCTGACCCCGACTCCCGCGCACTCTGACCCCGACTCGAGCAACCTCCGACACTGACTCGCGCACACTCTGACCCCGAATCCCATACACTCTGACCCCGACATCTGCACACTCTGACCCCGACTCCGCACCCTCTGAACCCAACTCCGCACATTCTGATCTCGATTACAGGACATTCTGACACCGACTCGTGCACACTCTGACCCCGACTCACGCAACCTCTGACCCCGACTTGCGCAGACTCTGACCCCCAACTCGTGCACTCTCTGACTACGACTCCCGCACAGGGTGACCCCGACTCGCGCAACCTCTGACACCGACTGGTTCACCCTCTGACCCCGACACCAGCACACTCTGACCCCGATTCGAGCAACCTCCGACACTGATTCGCGCAACCTCTGACCCTGACTCACATACCCGCTGACTGTGACACGTGAACTCGCTGACCCCGATTCGCGCCACCTCTGACCTCAAATCAGTCTCCCTCTGACCTCTACTCACACACCCACGGAGACTGACTCACGCAACATTTGACACCGGCTTGCGCACCCTCTGATCTCGTCTCCTGCAACCTCTGACCCCGACTCGCGCAACCTCTGACCCTGACTCCTGCATACTCTGACCCCGACTCCCGCACACTCTGACCCCGACTCCCGCACACTCTGACCTCAACTCCCGCATACTCTGACACCGACTCGCGCAACCTCTGACCCTGACTCCCGCACACTCTGACACTGACTCACGCACCCTCTGACCCTGACTCCCGCACACTCTGACACTGACTCATGCACCCTCTGACCCTGACTCATGCAACTCTGACCCCCACTCCCTCAAATTCTGACCCCAACTCCCGCGCACTCTGACACCGAATTGCGCAATATCTGACCCCGACTCGCACAACCTCTGAGCCCGACTCGCGCACAGAGTGACACCAACTCCAGCACACTCTGACAGCGACTCGCGCAACCTCTGACACCAACTCGCACAACCTCTGACCCCGTCTCGCACACACTCTGACCCCAACTAGCGCACACACTGACCCCGACTCACGCAGCCTCTCACCCCGCCTCGCGCACCCTCTGATCCCGACTCGGGCACAGCTGAATTCAACTCACGCAACCTGTGACCTAACTCACGCAACCTCTGACCTCGACTCCTGCACACTCTGACCCCGACTCCCGCACACTCTGACCCCGACTCCCGCACACTCTGACCCCGACTCCCGCACACTCTGACCCCGAATCCGGCACACTCTGACCTCAACTCACGCATACTCTGACATCGACTCCCGCACCTCTGACCCCGACTTGTGCAACCTCTGACCCTGTCTCCCGCACAATCTGACCCCGACTGTGCACAAACTGACACCGACTCGTGTAACCTCTGACCACGACTGGCACACAGAGTGACACCAACTCCACCACACTCTGTCCCCGACTCGCCCATCCTCTGACCCTGACTCGCGCAACCTCTGACCCAGACTCGCGCACACTCTGACCCCGACTAGCGCACACACTGACCCCGACTCGCGCAACCTCTCACCCCGCCTCACGCAATGTCTGAACACGACTCGGGCAACCGGTGAATTCAACTCACGCAACCTGTGACCTGACTCGCGCAACATCTGACCCCGACTCCCGCACACTCTGACCCCGACTCCCGCACACTCTGACCCCGACTCCCGCACACTCTGACCCCGACTCCCGCACACTCTGACCCCGACTCCCGCACACTCTGACCTCGACTCCTGCACACTCTGACCTCAACTCCTGCACACTCTGACCTCGACTCCCGCACACTCTGACCTCAACTCCCGCACACTCTGACCTCAACTCCCGCACACTCTGGCACCAACTCCCACATACTCTGACCCCGACTCCCGGACACGCAGACCCCGACGCCCTCACAATCTGACCCCGAGTCCCAAACAATCTGACCCCGAGTCCCGCACACTCTGATGCCGACTCGGGCACCCTCTGACCCCGAATTGCGTACACTCTGATCCCGACTCGCACACCCACAGACACTGTCTCGCGCAATCTCTGACCCCGACTGGTCCAACCTCTGAGCCCGATTCCCGCAGGCTCAGACCCTGACACCCGCACACTCTGACCCGGACTCCCGCATCCTCTGACCCCGACTCCCACACAATCTGACCCCGACTCCCGCACACTCTGACCTCGACTCCCGCATACTCTGACACTGACTCCCGCACCCTCTGACCCCGACTCGCGCAGCCTCTGACCCTGACTCCCGCACACTCTGACCCCGAATGAGCACAAACTGACCACGACTTCCGCACACTCTGACCCCGACTCCCAAGCACTCTGACACCGAATTGCGCAATCTCTGACCCCTACTCGCGCAACCCCTGACCCCAACTCCCGCACACTCTGACACCGACTCACGTAACCTCTGACCATGACTCGCGCACAGAGTGACACCAACTCCAGCACACTCTGACCCCGACTCGCCCATCCTCTGACCCCGACTCGCGCAACCTCTGACCCAGACTCGCGCACACTCTGACCCCAACTAGCGCACACACTGAACCCGACTCGCGCAACCTCTCACCCCGCCTCGCGCAATGTCTGAACCCAACTCGGGCACCCGCTGAAATCAACTCACGCAACCTGTGACCTAACTCGCGCAACCTCTGACCCCGACTCCCGCACACTCTGAACCCGACTCCCGCTCACTCTGACCCCGACTCCCGCACACTCTGACCTCGACTCCCGCACACTCTGACCTCGACTCCCGCACACTCTAACCTCGACTCCCGCACACTCTGACCTCAACTCCCGCACACTCTGACCCCGACTCCCGCACACTCTGGCATCGACTCCCGCAACCTCTGACCCTGACTCGCGCAACTTCTGACCCTTACTCCTGCACACTCTGATCCCGACTCCGCACACTCTGACCCCGACTCCACACACTCTGACCCTGACACCTTCACAATCTGACCCCGAATCCTGCACACTCTGACCCCGACTCTCGCATTCTCTGACCCCGACTCGCACACCCGGTGACTCCGACACGTGCACTCGCTGACCCCGACTCGCACCACATCTGACCCCGAATCAGGCTCCCTCTGACCCCAAATTGCGTACACTCTGATCCCGACTCGCACAACCACTGACACTGTCTCACGCAATCTCTGACCCCGACTGGTCCAACCTCTGAGCCCGACACCCGCACGCTCTGACCCTTGACACCCGCACACTCTGACCTCGACTCCCACACACTCTGAGCCCGACTCCCGCACCCTCTGACCCCGACTCCCGCACCCTCTGACCCCGACTCCCACACCCTCTGACCTCGACTCCCGTATACTCTGACACTGACTCCCGCAAGCTCTGACCCCGACTCGCGCAACCTCTGACCCTAACTCCCGCACACTCTGACCCCGAATGAGCACAAACTGACCCCGACTCACGCGCACTCTGACCCCGACTCATGCAACCTCTGACCCCCACTCAATCAAACTCTGACCCCGACTCCCGCGCACTCTGACACCGAATTGCGCAATCTCTGACCGTGACTCGCGCACCCTCTGACCCCAACTCCCGCACACTCTGACACCGACTCGCGTAACCTCTGACCATGACTCGCGCACAGAGTGACACCAACTCCAGCACACTCTGACCCTGACTCGCCCATCCTCTGACCCCGACTCACGCAACCTCTGACCCAGACTCGCGCACACTCTGACCCCAACTAGCACACACACTGACCCAGACTCGCGCAACCTCTCACCCCGCCTCGGGCAATGTCTGAACCCGACTCGGGCACCCGCTGAATTCAACTCAAGCAACCTGTGACCTAACTCGCGCAACCTCTGACCTCGACTCCCGCACAGTCTGACCCCGACACCTGCACACTCTGACCTCGACTCCCACACACTCTGGCACCGACACCCACAACCTGTGACCCTGACACGCGCAACCTCTGACCCTGACTCCCGCACACTCTGATCCCGACTCTCGCACACTCTGACCCCGACACCTTCACAATCTGACCCTGAATCCTGCACACTCTGACCCCGACTCTCGCATTCTCTGACCCCGACTCGCGCACCCGGTGACTCCGACACGTGCACTCGCTGACCCCGACTCACGCCACCTCTGACCCCGAATCAGGCTCCCTCTGACCTCTACTCACACACCCACTGACACTGACTCGCGCAACCTCTGACCCCGACTGGTTCACCCCCTTTTAACCCTGAGCCCCGCGCACTCTGACACTGACTCCCGCGCACACTGACCCCGATCCCGCGCACACTGACCCCAACTCCCATGCACTCTGACCCCGAATCAGGCTCCCTCTGACCTCTACTCACACACCCACTGACACTGATTCGCACAATCTCTGACCATGACTGGTCCAACCTCTGAGCCCGACTCCCGCAGGCTCTGACCCTGACACCCGCGCACTCTGACCTCGACTCCCAGACACTCTGACCCCGACTCCCGCACACGCTGACCCCGAATCCCGCACACTCTGACGCCGACTCCCGCACCCTCTTGACCCCGACTCCCGAACCCTCTGACCCCGACTCCCACACCCTCTGACCTCGACTCCCGCATACTCTGACACCGATTCCCGCAAGCTCTGACCCCGACTCGCGCAACCTCTGACCCTATCTCCCGTACACTCTGACCCCGAATGAGCACAAACTGACCCCGACACCTTCACAATCTGACCCCGAATCCTGCACACTCTGACCCCGACTCTCGCATTCTCTGACCCCGACTCGCACACCCGGTGACTCCGACACGTGCACTCGCTGACCCCGACTCGCGCCACCTCTGACCCCGAATCAGGCTCCCTCTGACCTCTACTCACACACCCACTGACACTGACTCGCGCAACCTCTGACCCCGACTGGTTCACCCCCTTTTAACCCTGACCCCCGCGCACTCTGACACTGACTCCCGCGCACACTGACCCCGATCCCGCGCACTCTGACCCAGACTCCCACGCACTCTGACCCTGACTCCCGCGCACTCTGACCCTGACTCCCGCGCACTCTGACCCCGACTCCCGCACACACAGACCCCAACGCCCTCACAATCTGACCCCGCGTCCCGCACACTCTGATGCCGACTCTGGCAACCTCTGACGCCGAATTGCGTACACTCTGATCCCGACTCGCACAACCACTGACACTGTCTTGCACAATCTCTGACCATGACTGGTCCAACCTCTGAGCCCGACTCCCGCAGGCTCTGACCCTGACACCCGCACACTCTGACCTCGACTCCCACACACTCTGACCCCGACTCCCGCACACTCTGACCCCGACTCCCGCACACTCTGACCCCGACTCCCGCACCCTCTTGACCCCGACTCTCGAACCCTCTGACCCCGACTCCCACACCCTTTAACCCAACTCCCGCATACTCTGACACCGATTCCCGCAAGCTCTGACCCCGACTCGCGCAACCTCTGACCCTATCTCCCGTACACTCTGACCCCAAATCAGCACAAACTGACCCCAACTCCCGCACACTCTGACCCCGACTCATGCAACCTCTGACCCCCACTCCCTCAAACTCTGACCCCGACTCCCGCGCACTCTGACACCGAATTGCGCAATCTCTGACCCCGACTCACGCAACCTCGGACCCCAACTCCCGCACACTCGGACCCCGACTCACGCAACCTCTGACCCCGAGTCGCGCAACGTCTGACCCCAACTCGCGTACATTCTGCCCCGACTCGGGCACCCACTGAATTCAACTCATGCAACCTGTGACCTAACTCGCGCAATCTCTAACCCCGACTCCCGCACACTAACACCCTAACTCCCGCACACTCTGACCCCGACTCCCTCACACTCTGACACCGACTCGCGTAACCCCTGACACCTACACGCGCACACTCTGACAACGACTCGCGCAACATTTGACCCCGGCTTGCGTACCCTCTGATCTCGTCTCACGCATCCTCTGACACTGACTCGCACAACCTCTGACCCTGAATTGCACAACCTCTGACCCCGACTCTCGCATTCTCTGACCCCGACTCGCACCCCCGGTGACTCCGACATGTGCAGTTGCTGACCCCGACTCGCGCCACCTCTGACCCCGAATCAGGCTCCCTCTGACCTCTACTCACACACCCACTGACACTGACTCGCGCAATCTCTGACCACGACTGGTTCACCCCCTTTTAACCCTGACCCCCGCGCACTCTGACCCCGACTCCCGCGCACTCTGACCCCAACTCCCACGCACTCTGACCCCGACTCCCGCGCACTCTGACCCCGACTCCCGCGCACTCTGACCCCAACTCCCGCACACGCAGAGCCCGACGTCCTCACAATCTGACCCTCAGTACCGCACACTCTGATGCCGACTCAGGCAACCTCTGACCCCAAATTGCGTACACTCTGATCCCGAGTCGCACAAACACTGACACTGTCTCCCGCAATCTCTGACCCCGACTGGTCCAACCTCTGAGCCCGACACCCGCAGGCTCTGACCCTGACACCCGTACACTCTGACCTCGACTCCCACACACTCTGAGCCCGACTCCCGCACCCTCTGACCCCGATCCCCGCACCTCTGACCCCGACTCCCGCACCCTCTGACCCCGACTCCCGCACCCTCTGACCTCGACTCCCATATGCTCTGACACTGACTCCCGCAAGCTCTGACCCCGACTCGCGCAACCTCTGACCCTAACTCCCACACACTCTAACCCCGAATGAGCACAAACTGACCCCAACTCACGCGCACTCTGACCCCGACTCATGCAACCTCTGACCCCCACTCCCTCAAACTCTGACCCCGACTCCCGCGCACTCTGACACCGAATTGCGCAATCTCTGACCGCGACTCGCGCACCCTCTGACCCCAACTCCCGCCCACTCTGAAACCGATTCGCGTAACCTCTGACCATGACTCGCGCACAGAGTGACACCAACTCCAGCACACTCTGACCCTGACTCGCCCATCCTCTGACCCCAACTCACGCAACCTCTGACCCAGACTCGCGCACACTCTGACCCCAACTAGCACACACACTGACCCAGACTCACGCAACCTCTCACCCCGCCTCGGGCAATGCCTGAACCCAACTCGGGCACCCGCTGAATTCAACTCAAGCAACCTGTGACCTAACTCGCGCAACCTCTGAACTCGACTCCCGCACAGTCTGACCCCGACTCCCGCACACTCTGACCTCGACTCCCGCACACTCTGGCACCGACACCCACAACCTCTGACCCTGACTCGCGCAACCTCTGACCCTGACTCCCGCACACTCTGATCCCGACTCTCGCACACTCTGACCCCGACACCTTCACAATCTGACCCCGAATCCTGCACACTCTGACCCCGACTCTCGCATTATCTGACCCCGACTCGCACACCCGGTGACTCCGACACGTGCACTCGCTGACCCCGACTCGCGCCACCTCTGACCCCGAATCAGGCTCCCTCTGACCTCTACTCACACACCCACTGACACTGACTCGCGCAACCTCTGACCCCGACTGGTTCACCCCCTTTTAACCCTGATCCCCGCGCACTCTGACACTGACTCCCGCGCACTCTGACCCCGATCCCGCGCGCTCTGACCCCGACTCCCACGCACTCTGACCCCGACTCCCGCGCACTCTGACACTGACTCCCACACACTCTGAGCCCGACTCCCGCGCACTCTGACCCCAACTCCCGCGCACTCTGACCCCGACTCCCGCGCACTCTGACCCCAACTCCCGCACACGCAGACCCCGCCGCCCTCACAATCTGACCCCCAGTACCGCACACTCTGATGCCGACTCAGGCAACCTCTGACCCCAAATTGCGTACACTCTGATCCCGAGTCGCACAACCACTGACACTGTCTCACGCAATCTCTGACCCCGACTGGTCCAACCTCTGAGCCCGACACCCGCACGCGCTGACCCTGACACCCGCACACTCTGACCTCGACTCCCACACACTCTGAGCCTGACTCCCGCACCCTCTGACCCCGACTCCCGCACCCTCTGAACCCGACTCCCGTATACTCTGACACCGACTCCCGCAAGCTCTGACCCCGACTCGCGCAACCTCTGACACTAACTCCCGCACACTCTGACCCCGAATGAGCACAAACTGACCCCGACTCACGCGCACTCTGACCCCGACTCATGCAACCTCTGACCCCCACTCAATCAAACTCTGACCCCGACTCCCGCGCACTCTGACACCGAATTGCGCAATCTCTGACCGCGACTCGCGCACCCTCTGACCCCAACTCCCGCACACTCTGACACCGACTCGCGTAACCTCTGACCATGACTCGCGCACAGAGTGACACCAACTCCAGCACACTCTGACCCTGACTCGCCCATCCTCTGACCCCGACTCACGCAACCTCTGACCCAGACTCGCGCACACTCTGACCCCAACTAGCACACACACTGACCCAGACTCGCGCAACCTCTCACCCCGCCTCGGGCAATGTCTGAACCCGACTCGGGCACCCGCTGAATTCAACTCAAGCAACCTGTGACCTAACTCGCGCAAACTCTGACCTCGACTCCCGCACAGTCTGACCCCGACACCCGCACACTCTGACCTCGACTCCCGCACACTCTGGCACCGACACCCACAACCTCTGACCCTGACTCGCGCAACCTCTGACCCTGACTCCCGCACACTCTGATCCCGACTCTCACACACTCTGACCCCAACACCTTCACAATCTGACCCCGAATCCTGCACACTCTGACCCCGACTCTCGCATTATCTGACCCCGACTCGCACACCCGGTGACTCCGACACGTGCACTCGCTGACCCCGACTCGCGCCACCTCTGACCCCGAATCAGGCTCCCTCTGACCTCTACTCACACACCCACTGACACTGACTCGCGCAACCTCTGACCCCGACTGGTTCACCCCCTTTTAACCCTGACCCCCGCGCACTCTGACACTGACTCCCGCGCACTCTGACCCCGATCCCGCGCACTCTGACCCCGACTCCCACGCACTCTGACCCCGACTCCCGCGCACTCTGACCCCGACTCCCGCACACGCAGACCCCAACGCCCTCACAATCTGACCCCGCGTCCCGCACACTCTGATGCCGACTCTGGCAACCTCTGACGCCGAATTGCGTACACTCTGATCCCGACTCGCACAACCACTGACACTGTCTCGCACAAACTCTGACCACGACTTGTCCAACCTCTGAGCCCGACTCCCGCAGGCTCTGACCCTGACACCCGCACACTCTGACCTCGACTCCCACACACTATGACCCCGACTCCCGCACACTCTGACCCCGACGCCTGCACACTCTGACCCCGACTCCCGCACCCTCTTGACCCCGACTCCCGAACCCTCTGACCCCGACTCCCACACCCTCTGACCTCGACTCCCGCATACTCTGACACCGATTCCCGCAAGCTCTGACCCCGACTCGCGCAACCTCTGACCCTATCTCCCGTACACTCTGACCCCGAATCAGCACAAACTGACCCCAACTCCCGCACACTCTGACCCCGACTCATGCAACCTCTGACCCCCACTCCCTCAAACTCTGACCCCGACTCCTGCGCACTCTGACACCGAATTGCGCAATCTCTGACCCCGACTCACGCAACCTCTGACCCCAACTCCAGCACACTCGGACCCCGACTCGCGCAACCTCTGACCCCGAGTCGCGCAACCTCTGACCCCGACTCGCGTACACTCTGACCCCGACTCGGGCACCCACTGAATTCAACTCATGCAACCTGTGACCTAACTCGCGCAACCTCTAACCCCGACTTCCGCACACTAACACCCTAACTCCCGCACACTCTGACCCCGACTCCCGCACATTCTGACCCCAACTCCCGCACACTCTGACCCCGACTCCCGCACACTCTGACCCCGACTCCCGCACTCTCTGACCCCGACTCCCGCACACTCTGACCCCGACTCCCTCACACTCTGACCCCGACTCCCGCACTCTCTGACCCCGACTCCCGCACTCTCTGACCCCGACTCCCGCACACTCTGACCCCGACTCCCACACACTCTGACCCCGACTCCCGCACACTCTGACCCCGACTCCCGCACCCTCTTGACCCCGACTCCCGAACCCTCTGACCCCGACTCCCGCACCCTCTGACCTCGACTCCCGCATACTCTGACACCGACTCCTGCAAGCTCTGACCCCGACTCACGCAACCTCTGACCCTTACTCCCGCACACTCTGACCCCGAATGAGCACAAACTGTCCCCGACTCCCGCACACTCTGGCACCGACTCCCGCAACCTCTGACCCTGACTCGCGCAACCTCTGACCCTGACTTCCACACACTCTGATCCCGACTCTCGCACACTCTGATCCCGTCTCCGCACACTCTGATCCCGTCTCCGCACACTCTGATCCCGTCTCCGCACACTCTGACCCCGACTCCGCACACTCTGACCCCGACACCTTCACACTCTGACCCCGACTCCCGCACACTCTGACCCCAAATCCCGCACACTCTGACCCCGACTCCCGCACACTCTGACCTCGACTCCCGCACACTCTGACCCCGACTCCCGCACATGCAGACCCCGACGCCCTCACAATCTGACCCCGACTCCCGCACACACTGACACCGACTCCCGCACACGCAGACACCAACGCCCTCACAATCTGACCCCGACTCCCGTGCACTCTGACCCCGACTCCCGCGCACTCTGACCCCGACTCCCGCGCACTCTGACCCCGACTCCCAAGCACTCTGACCCCGACTCCCAAGCACTCTGACACCGACTCCCTCCCACGCAGACCCCGATGCCCTCACAATCTGACCCCGAGTCCGCACACTCTGATGCCGACTCGGGCAACCTCAGACCCCGAATTGCGTACACTCTGATCCCAACTCGCACACCCACTGACACTGTCTCACGCAATCTCTGACCCCAACTGGTCCAACCTCTGAGCCCGACTCCCGCAGGCTCTGACCCCGACTCCCGCACCCTCTGACCCCAACTCCCACACACTCTGACCCCGACTCCCGCACACTCTGACCCCGACTCCCGCACTCTCTGACCCCGACTCCCGCACACTCTGACCCCGACTCCCTCACACTCTGACCCCGACTCCCGCACTCTCTGACCCCGACTCCCGCACACTCTGACCCCGACTCCCACACACTCTGACCCCGACTCCCGCACACTCTGACCCCGACTCCCGCACCCTCTTGACCCCGACTCCCGAACCCTCTGACCCCGACTCCCGCACCCTCTGACCTCGACTCCCGCATACTCTGACACCGACTCCTGCAAGCTCTGACCCCGACTCACGCAACCTCTGACCCTTACTCCCGCACACTCTGACCCCGAATGAGCACAAACTGTCCCCGACTCCCGCACACTCTGACCCCGACTCATGCAACCTCTGACCCCCACTCCCTCAAACTCTGACTCCGACTCCCGCGCACTCTGACACCGAATTGCGCAATCTCTGACCCCGACTCACGCAACCTCTGACCCCAACTCCAGCACACTCGGACCCCGACTCACGCAATGTCTGACCCCGACTCGCGCAACCTCTGACCCCGACTCGCGCACACTCTGACCCCGACTTGCACAACCTCTCACCTCGCCTCGTGCACCCTCTGAACCCGACTCGGGCACCTGCTGAATTCAACTCATGCAACCTGTGACCTAACTCGCGCAACCTCTGACACTGACTCGCACCACCTCTGACCCTGATTCGCACAACCTCTGACCACGACTCGAGCAACCTCCGACACTGACTCGCGCAACCTCCGACACTGACTCGCGCAACCTCTGACCCCGACTCGTGCAACCTCTGACCCCCAACTCGTGTGCACTCTGACCTCGACTCCCGCACACGGTGACCCCGACTCGCGCAACCTCTGACACCGACTTGCACAACCTCTGACCCTGAAATGCGCACACTCTGATCCCGACTCCTGCACATTCTGATCCAGATTACAGCACATTCTGACCCCGATTCGCACAACCTCTGACCCCATCTCGCACAGCTACTGACACCGACTCGGACAACATCTGACACCGACTCGCGCAACCCCTGACCCCAACTCGCACAACCTCTGACCCCCACTCGCACAGCCTCTAACACCGACTCGCGCAACCTGTGACCCTGACTCGCGCAACCTGTGACCCCGACTCACGCATCCTCTGACCCTGACTCGCGCAACCCCTGACCCCGCCTCCCGCACACTCTGACCCCGACTCCCGCACACTCTGACCCCGACTCCTGCAACCTCTGACCCCGACTCGCACAATGTCTGACCCCGACTCGCGCAACCCCTGACTCTGACTCCCTCACACTCTGACCCCGAATCGTGCACACTCTGACTCTCACTCGCGCAAACTCTGACCCCAACTCGTGCACCCTCTGACCATGACGCCCGCACCCTCTGACCTCGACTCCCACATACTCTGACACCGACTCCCGCAAGCTCTGACCCCGACTCGCGCAACCTCTGACCCTGACTCACGCCCACTCTGACCCCGACTCATGCACCCTCTGACCCCCACTCCCTCAAACTCTGACCCCAACTCCCGCGCACTCTGACACCGAATTGCGCAATCTCTGACCCCGACTCGCTCAACCTCTGACCCCAACTCCCGCACACTCTGACACCGACTCGCGTAACCTCTGACCACAACTCGCGCACAGAGTGACACCAACTCCAGCACACTCTGACCCCGACTCGCCCATCCTCTGACCCCGACTCCCGCACACTCTGACCTCGACTCCCGCACACTCTGTCCCCGACTCTTGCTCACTCTGACCTCGACTCCCACACACTCTGACCCCGACTCCCGCACACGCAGACCCCGACGCCTTCACAATCTGACCCCGACTCCCGCACACACTGACACCGAATCCCGCACACGCAGACACCGACGCCCTCACAATCTGACCCTGACTCCCGCACACTCTGACCCCGACTCATGCAACCTCTGACCCCCACCCCCTCAAACTCTGACCCCGACACCCGCACACTCTGACCCCGACTCGCGCAACTTCTGACCCTGACTGGTTCACCCGCTGAGCCGGACTCCCATGCACTCTGACACTGACTCCCGTGCACTCTGACCCCGACTCCCGCACACTCTGACCCCGACTCCCGCACACTCTGACCCCGAATCCCTGCACTCTGACCCAGACTCCCGCACACTCTGACTCCGAATCCCGCACACTCTGAGCCCGATTCGCGCACCCGCTCACTCCGACTCGCACAACCTCTGAAACAGACTCGCTCACCCGCTGACCTCAACTCCCGCACAGTCTGACCCCGACTCCGGCACACTCTGACCCCAAGTCCTGCACACTCTGACCCCGACTCGAGCAACCTCCGACACTGACTCGCGCACACTCTGACCCCGAATCCCGCACACTCTGACCCCGACACCTGCACACTCTGACCCCGACTCCGCACCCTCTGAACCCAACTCCGCACATTCTGATCCCGATTACAGCACATTCTGACACCGACACGCACAAACTCTGACCCCGACTTGCGCACACTCTGACCCCCAACTCGTGCACACTCTGACCTCGACTCCCGCACACGGTGACCCCGACTCGCGCAACCTCTGTCACCGACTGGTTCACCCTCTGACCCCGACACCGGCACACTCTGACCCCGATTCGAGCAACCTCCGACACTGATTCGTGCAACCTCTGACCCCGACTCACGTACCCGCTGACTCTGACACGTGCACTCGCTGACCCCAACTTGCGCCACCTCTGAACCCTGAATCAGGCTCCCTCTGACCTCTACTAACACACCCACTGACACTGACTCACGCAACCTCTGACCCCGACTGGTTCACCCTCCGAGCCTGACCCCCGCGCACTCTGATACTGACTCCCGTGCATTCTGACCCCGACTCCCACACACTCTGACCCCGACTCCCGCGCACTCTGACCCCGAATCCCGCACACACTGACCTCAACTCCCACATACTCTGACACTGACTCCCGCAACCTCTGACCCCGACTTGCGCAACCTCTGACCCTGGCTCCCGCACACTCTGACCCTGACTGTGCACAAACTGACCCCAACTCCCACACACTCTGACACCGACTCGCGTAACCTCTGACCATGACTCGCGGACACAGTGACACCAACTCCAGCACACTCTGACCCTGACTCGCCCATCCTCTGACGCCGATTCGCGCAACCTCTGACCCAGACTCGCGCACAATCTGACCCCGACTAGAGCACACACTGACCCTGACTCCCGCAACCTCTCACCCCGACTCGCGCAATGTCTGAACCTTACTCCCGCAGACTCTGATCCCGACTCTCGCACACTCTGACCCCGACTCCGCACACTCTGACCCCGACTCCGCACACTCTGACCCCAACACCTTCACAATCTGACCCCGAATCCTGAACACTCTGACCTCGACTCCCGCACACTCTGACCCCGACTCCCGCACACTCTGGCACCGACTCCCGCACACTCTGGCACCGAATCCCGCAACCTCTGACCCCGACTCGCGCAACCTCTGACCCTTACTCCCACACACTCTGATCCCGACTCTCGCACACTCTGACCCCGACTCCGCACACTCTGACCCCGACTCCGTACACTCTGACCCCAACACCTTCACAATCTGACCCCGAATCCTGCACACTCTGACCCCGACTCTCGCATTCTCCGACCCCGACTCGCACACCCGGTGACTCCGACACGTGCACTCGCTGACCCCGACTCGCGCCACCTCTGACCACGAATCAGGCTCCTTCTGACCACTACTCACACACCCACTGACACTGACTCGCGCAACCTCTGACCCCAACTGGTTCACCCCCTTTTAATCCTAACCCCCGTGCACTCTGACACTGACTCGCGTGCACTCTGACCCCGACTCCCGTGCACTCTGACCGTGACTCCCGCGCACTCTGACCCCGACTCCCGCGCACTCTGACCCCGAATCCCGCACACGCAGACCCCGACGCCCTCACAATCTGACCCCGAGTCCTGCACACTCTGATGCCGACTCGGGCAACCTCTGACCCTGAATTGTGTACACTCTGATCCCGACTCGCACACCCACTGACACTGTCTCGCGCAATCTCTGACCCCGACTGGTCCAACCTCTGAGCCCGACTCCCGCAGGCTCTGACCCTGACTCCCGCATACTTTGACCCCAACTCCCGCACCCTCTGACCTCGACTCCCGCACCCTCTGACCTCGACTCCCGCATACTCTGACACCGACTCCCGCAAGCTCTGACCCCGACTTGCGCAACCTCTGACACTAACTCCCACACACTCTGACCCCGAATGAGCACAAACTGACCCCGACTCGCGCACACTCTGACCCTGACTCATGCAACCTCTGACCTCCACTCCCTCAAACTCTGACCCCGACTCCTGCGCACTCTGACACCGAATTGCGCAATCTCTGACCTCGACACTGACTCGCGCAACCTCTGACCCCAACTCCTGCACACTCTGACACCGACTCGTGTAACCTCTGACCATGACTCGCGCACAGAGTGACACCAACTCCAGCACACTCTGACCCCGAGTTGCCCATCCTCTGACCCCGACTCGCGCAACCTCTGACCCAGACTCGCGCACACTCTGAACCCGACTCCCGCGCACTCTGACCCCAACTCCCGCGCACTCTGACCCCGACTCCCGTGCACTCTGACCCCGACTCCCGCGCACTCTGACCCGGACTCCCGCACAGGCAGACCCCAACACCCTCACATTCGGACCCCGAGTCCCGCACACTCTGATGCCGTCTCGGGCAACCTCTGTCCCCGAATTGCGTACACTCTGATCACGACTCGCACACCCACTGACACTGTCTCGCGCAATCTCTGACCCCGACTGGTCCAACCTCTGAGCCCGACTCCCGCAGGCTCTGACCCTGACACCCGCACACTCTGACCCCGACTCCCGCACACTCTGACACCGACTCCCGCACACTCTATCCCCGCTCCCACAAACTCTGACCCTGACTCCCGCGCACTCTGACACCGAATTGCGCAATCTCTGAACCCGACTCGTGCAACCTCTGACCCCAACTCCCGCACACTCTGACACCGACTCACGTAACCTCTGACCACGACTCGCGCACAGAGTGACACCAACTCCAGCACACTCTGACACCGACTCGCCCATCCTCTGACCCCGACTAGCGCAACCTCTGACCCAGACTCGTGCACACTCTGACCCCGAATAGCGCACACACTGACCCCGACTCGCGCAACCTCTCACCCCGACTCGCGCAATGTCTGAACCCGACTCGGGCACCCGCTGAATTCAACTCACGCAACCTGTGACCTAACTCGCGCAACCTCTGACCCCGACTCCCGCACACTCTGACCCCGACTCCCGCACACTCTGACCCCGACTCCCGCACACTCTGACCCCGACTCCTGCACCCCCTGACCCCGACTCCGGCACCCACTGAACCCGACTCCTGCACCCTCTGACCCCGACTCCTGCACCCTCTGACTCCGACTCCCGCACCCTCTGACCTTTACTCCCGCATACTCTGACACCGACTCCCGCAACCTCTGACCCAGACTCATGCACAGTCTGACCCCGAATAGCGCACACACTGACCCCGACTCGCGCAACCTCTCACCCCGACTCGCGCAATGTCTGAACCCGACTCGGGCACCCGCTGAATTCAACTCACGCAACTTGTGACCTAACTCGCGCAACCTCTGACCCCGACTCCCGCACACACTGACCCCGACTCCCGCACACTCTGACCTCAACTCCCGCACACTCTGACCTCAACTCCCGCACACTCTGACACCGAATGAGCACAAACTGACCCCGACTCCCGAAACCTCTGACCCCGACTCTCGCAACCTCTGACCCTAACTCCCACACACTCTGATCCCGACTCTCGCACACTCTGATCCCCACTCCGCACACTCTGACCCCCACTCCGCACTCTCTGACCCCGACTCCGCACACTCTGATCCCGACTCCACACACTCTGATCCCGACTCTGCACACTCTGACCCCGACACCTTCACAATCTGACCCCGAATCCTGCACACTCTGACCCCGACTCTCGCATTGCCTGACCCCGACTCGCACACCCAGTGACTCCGACATGTGCACTCGCTGACCCCGACTCGCGCCACCACTGACCCCGAATCAGGCTCCCTCTGACCTCTACTCACACAGCCACTGACACTGATTCGCACAACCTCTGACTCGGACAAGTTCACCCCCTTTTAACCCTGACCCCCGTGCACTCTGACACTGACTCCCGCGCACTCTGAACCCGACTCCCGCGCATTCTGACCCTGACTCGCGCGCACTCTGACCCCGACTCCCGCGCACTCTGACCCCGACTCCCGCGCACTCCGACCCCGACTCCCGCGCACTCTGACCCCGACTCCCGCGCACTCTGACCCTGATTCCAGCGCACTCTGACCCTGACTCCCGCACACGCAGACCCCGACGCCCTCACAATCTGACCCCGAGTCCCGCAAACTCTGATGCCGACTCGGGCAACCTCTGACCCCGAATTGCGTACACTCTGATCCCAATTCGCACACCCACTGACACTGTCTCGCGCAATCTCTGACCCCGACTGGTCCAACCTCTGAGCCCGACTCCCGCAGGCTCTGACCCTGACACCCGCACACTCTGACCTCGACTCCCGCACACGCTGACCTCGACTCCCACACACTCTGACCCCGCTCCTGCACACTCTGACCCCGACTCCCGCACACCCTGACCCCGACTCCTGCACCCCCTGACCCCGACCCCGGCACCCACTGAACCCAACTCCTGCACCCTCTGACCCCAACTCCCGCACCCTCTAACCTTGACTCCTGCATACTCTGACACCGACTCCCGCAAGCTCTGACACCGACTCGCGCAACCTCTGACCCTGACTCACGCACACTCTGACACCGAATGAGCACAAACTGACCCCGACTCCCTCAAACTCTGAACCCGACTCCCGCGCACTATGACACCGAATTGCGCAATCTCTGACCCCGACTCGCGCAACCTCTGACCCTGACTCCCACACACTCTGAGACCGACTCTCGCACACTCTGATCCCAACTCCCGCGCACTCTGACCCCGACTCCCACGCACTCTGACCCCGACTCCCACGCACTCTGACCCGGACTCCCGCACAGGCAGACCCCAACACCCTCACAATCTGACCCCGAGTCCCGCACACTCTGATGCCGTCTCGGGCAACCTCTGTCCCCGAATTGCGTACACTCTGATCACGACTCGCACACCCACTGACACTGTCTCGCGCAATCTCTGACCCCGACTGGTCCAACCTCTGAGCCCGACTCCCGCAGGCTCTGACCCTGACACCCGCACACTCTGACCTCGACTCCCACACACACTGACCCCGCTCCTGCACACTCTGACCCCGACTCCCGCACACTCTGACCCCGACTCCTGCACACTCTGACCCCGACACCCGCACACTCTGACCCCGACTCCCGCACACTCTGACACCGACTCCCGCAAGCTCTGACCCCGACTCGCGCAACCTCTGACCCCGACTCCCGCACACTCTGACCCCGACTAATGCAACCTCTGATCCCCACTCCCTCAAACTCTGACCCCAACTCCCGCACACTCTGACACCGACTCACATAACCTCTGACCATGACTCGCGCACAGAGTGACACCAACTCCAGCACACTCTGACCCCGACTCGCCCATCCTCTGACCCCGACTCGCGCAACCTCTGACCCAGACTCGTGCACAGTCTGACCCCGAATAGCGCACACACTGACCCCGACTCGCGCAACCTCTCACCCCGCCTCGCGCAATGTCTGAACCCCACTCGGGCACCCACTGAATTCAACTCACGCAACCTGTGACCTAACTCGCGCAACCTCTGACCCCGACTCCCGCACACGCTGACCCCGACTCCCGCACACTCTGACCTCAACTCCCGCACACTCTGACCTCAACTCCCGCACACTCTGACCTCAACTCCCGCACACTCTGGCACCGACTCCCGCAACCTCTGACCCCGACTCCCGAAACCTCTGACCGCGACTCGCGCAACCTCTGACCCTGACTTCCACACACTCTGATCCCGACTCTCGCACACTCCGATCCCGACTCCGCACACTCTGACCCCCACTCCGCACTCTCTGACCCTGACTCCGCACACTCTGACCCTGACTCCCGCACACATCTGATCCCGACTCTGCACACTCTGACCCTGACACCTTCACAATCTGACCCCAAATCCTGCACTCTCTGACCCTGAATCCTGCACGCTCTGACCCCGACTCTCGCATTGCCTGACCCCGACTCGCACAGCCGGTGACTCCGACATGTGCACTCGCTGACCCCGACTCGCGCCACCACTGACCCCGAATCAGGCTCCCTCTGACCTCTACTCACACAGCCACTGACACTGATTCGCACAACCTCTGACTCGGACTGGTTCACCCCCTTTTAACCCTGACCCCCGTGCACTCAGACACTGACTCCCGCGCACTCTGAACCCGACTCCCGCGCACTCTGACCCCGACTCCCGCGCACTCTGACCCCGACTCCCGCACACGCAGACCCCGACGCCCTCACAATCTGACCCCAATTCCCGCAAACTCTGATGCCGACTCGGGCAACCTCTGACCCTGAATTGCGGACACTCTGATCCCAACTCGCACACCCACTGACACTGTCTCGCGCAATCTCTGACCCCAACTGGTCCAACCTCTGAGCCCGACTCCCGCAGGCTCTGACCCTGACACCTGTACACCCTGACCTCGACTCCCACACACTCTGACCCCGACTCCTGCACACTCTGACCCCGACTCCTGCACCCTCTGACCCCGACTCCCGCACCCTCTGACCCCGACTCCTGCACCCTCTGACTCCGACTCCCGCACCCACTGACCCCGACTCCCGCACCCTCAGACCCCGACTCCCGCACCCTCTGACCCCGACTCCCGCACCCTCTGACCTTGACTCCCGCATACTCTGACACCGACTCCCGCAAGCTCTGACACCAACTCGCGCAACCTCTGACCCTGACTCACGCACACTCTGACACCGAATGAGCACAAACTGACCCCGACTCCCTCAAACTCTGAACCCGACTCCCGTGCACTATGACACCGAATTGCGCAATCTCTGACCCCGACTCGCGCAACCTCTGACCCCAACTCCCACACACTCTGAGACCGACTCACGTAACCTCTGACCACGACTCGCGCACAGAGTGACACCAACTCCAGCACTCTCTGACCCCGACTCGCCCATCCTCTGACCCTGACTCGCGCAACCTCTGACCCAGACTCGTGCACACTCTGACCCCGACTAGAGCACACACTGACCCCGACTCGCGCACAGAGTGACACCAACTCCAGCACACTCTGACCCCGACTCGCCCATCCTCTGACCCCAACTAGCGCAACCTCTGACCCAGACTCGTGCACACTCTGACCCCGACTAGCGCACACACTGACCCCGACTCGCGCAACCTCTCACCCAGCCTCGGGCAATGTCTGAACCCGACTCGGGCACCCGCTGAATTCAATTCACGCAACCTGTGACCTAACTCGCGCAACCTCTGACCCCGACTCCAGCAAGCTCTGACCCCGACTCCCGCACGCTCTGACCCCGACTCCAGTACACTCTGACCTCAACTCCTGCACACTCTGACCTCAACTCCCGCACACTCTGGCACCGACTCCCGCAACCTCTGACCCCAATTCGCGCAACCTCTGACCCTGACTCCCACACACTCTGATCCCGACTCTCGCACACTCTGATCCCGACTCCGCACACTCTGACCCCGACTCCGCACACTCTGACCCCGACTTCGCACACTCTGACCCTGACTCCGCACACTCTGACCCCGACTCCGCACACTCTGACCCCGACACCTTCACAATCTGACCCTGAATCCTGCACACTCTGATCCCGACTCATGCAACCTCTGACCCCCACTCCCTCAAACTCTGACCCGACTCCCGTACACTCTGACCTCAACTCCTGCACACTCTGACCTCAACTCCCGCACACTCTGGCACCGACTCCCGCAACCTCTGACCCCAATTTGCGCAACCTCTGACCCTGACTCCCACACACTCTGATCCCGACTCTCGCACACTCTGATCCCGACTCCGCACACTCTGATCCCGACTCCGCACACTCTGACCCCGACTCCGCACACTCTGACCCCGACACCTTCACAATCTGACCCTGAATCCTGCACACTCTGATCCCGACTCTCGCATACTCTGACCCCGACTCGCACACCCGGTGACTCCGACACGTGCACTCGCTGACCCCGACTCGCGCCACCTCTGACCCCGAATCAGGCTCCCTCTGACCTCTACTCACACACCCACTGACACTGAATCGTGCAACCTCTGACCCCGACTGGTTCACCCCCTTTTAACCCTGAACCCCGCGCACTCTGACACTGACTCCCGCGCACTCTGAACCCGACTACCGCGCACTCTGACCCCAACTCCCGCGCACTCTGACCCCGACTCCCGCGCACTCTGACCCCGACTCCCACGCACTCTGACCCCGACTCCCGCACACTCTGACCCCGACTCCTGCACACTCTGACCCCGACTGCGCACACTCTATCCCCGACTCCTGCAACCTCTGACTCCGACTCCCGCACACTCTGACCTCGACTCCCGCACACTCTGACCCCGACATGCACACCCGCTGACCCTGCCTCGCACACACTCTGACACCAATTCGCGCCACCTCTGACCCTGACTCCCGCATACTCTGACCCCGACTCCCGCACACTCTGACCCCGACTCCCGCACACTCTGACCCCGACTCCCACACACTCTGACCTCAACTCCCGCACACTCTGACCTCAACTACCGCACACTCTGACCTCAACTCCCGCACACTCTGGCACCGACTCCCGCAACCTCTGGCACTGACTCGCGCAACCTCTGACCCTGACTCGCGCACACTCTGATCCCGACTTTCGCACACTATGATCCCGACTCCGCACACTCTGACCCCAACTCCGCACACTCTGACCCCGACACCTTCACAATCTGACCCCGAATCCTGCACACTCTGACCCCGACTCTTGCATTCTCTGACCCCGACTCGCACACCCGGTGACTCCGACACGTGCACTTGCTGACCCCGACTCGCGCCACCTCCGACCCCGAATCAGGCTCCCTCTGACGTCTACTCACACACCCACTGACACTGACTCGCGCAACCTCTGACCCCGACTGGTTCACCCACTTTTAACCCTGACCCCCGCGCACTCTGACACTGACTCCCGCGCACTCTGAACCTGACTCCCGCGCAATCTGACCCCGACTCCCGCGCACTCTGACCCCGACTCCCGCACACGCAGACCCCGACTCCCGCACACGCAGACCCCGACTCCCGCACACGCAGACCCCGACGTCCTCTCAATCTGACCCCGAGTCCCGCACACTCTGATGCCGACTCGGGCAACCTCTGACCACGAATTGTGTACACTCTGATCCCGACTTGCACACCCACTGACACGGTCTCGCGCAATCTCTGACCCCGACTGGTCCAACCTCTGAGCCCGACTCCCGCAGGCTCTGACCCTGACACCCGTACACTCTGACCCCGACTCCTGCACACTCTGACCCCGACTCCCGCACACTCTATCCCCGACTCCCGCACCCTCTGACCCGGACTCCCGCACCCTCTGACCCCGACTCCCGCACCCTCTGACCTCGACTCCCGCATACTCTGACACCGACTCATGCAACCTCTGACCCCCACTCCCTCAAACTCTGACCCCGACTCCCGCGCACTCTGACACCGAATTGCGCAATCTCTGACCCCGACTTGCGCAACCTCTGACCCCAACTCCAGCACAGAGTGACACCAACTCCAGCACACTCTGACCCCGACTCCTGCACACTCTGACCCCGACTCCCGCACACTCTATCCCCGACTCCCGCAACCTCTGACCCTGACTCGCGCACACTCTGATCGCGACTCTCGCACACTATGATCCCGACTCCGCACACTCTGACCCCGACTCCGCACACTCTGACCCCGACACCTTCACAATCTGACCCCGAATCCTGCACACTCTGACCCCGACTCTCGCATTCTCTGACCTCAACTCGCACACCCAGTGACTCCGACACGTGCACTCGCTGACCCCGACTCGCGCCACCTCTGACCCCGAATCAGGCTCCCTCTGACCTCTACTCACACATCCACTGACACTGAATCGCGCAACCTCTGACCCCGACTGGTTCACCCCCTTTTAACCCTGACCCCCGCGCACTCTGACACTGACTCCCGCGCACTCTGAAACCGACTCCCGCGCACTCTGACCCTGACTCCCGCGCACTCTGACCCCGACTCCCGCACACGCAGACCCCGACTCCTGCACACGCAGACCCCGGCCCTCTCAATCTGACCCTGAGTCCCGCACACTCTGATGCCGACTCGGGCAACCTCTGACCACGAATTGCGTACACTCTGATCCCGACTTGCACACCCACTGACACTGTCTCACGCAATCTCTGACCCTGACTGGTCCAACCTCTGAGCCCGACTCCCGCAGGCTCTGACCCTGACACCCGTACACTCTGACCTCGACTCCCACACACTCTATTCCCGATTCCCGCACCCTCTGACCCCGAGACCCGCACCCTCTGACCTCGACTCCCGCATACTCTGACACCGACTCCCGCAAGCTCTGACCCTGACTCGCGCAACCTCTGACCCTGACTCCCGCACACTCTGACCCTGAATGAGCACAAACTGACCCCGACTCCCGCACACTCTGACACCGACTCATGCAACCTCTGACCCCCACTCCCTCAAACTCTGACCCCGACTCCCGCGCACTCTGACACCGAATTGCGCAATCTCTGACCCCGACTTGCGCAACCTCTGACCCCAACTCCAGCACAGAGTGACACCAACTCCAGCACACTCTGACCCCGACTCGCACAAACTCTGACCCCGACTCAAACAACCTCCAACACCGACTCGCGCACCCTCTGACCTCAACTCACGCACCCTCTGACACTGACTTGCACACCATCTGACCCCAGCTCGCGCACCATCTGAACCCGGCTCGCGCACCATCTGAACCCGGCTCGCGCACCCTCTGACTCCGTCTCGCGCACCCTCTGACCCCGACACGCGCAACATTTGACCACGGCTCATGCACACTTTGACCCCGACAACCTCACACTCTGACACCGCCTCACACAACCTCTGACCCGACTCCTGCACAATCTGACCCTGACTGCCACACACTCTGACTCCGATTGCCGAACACTCTGACCCCGACTCGCTCACACTCTGACCCCGACTCGCGCACCCACTGACACCGACTCGCAAACCTCTGACCTCGACTCGCGCAACCTCTGACCCCGACTCCCGCACACTCTGACCTCGACTCCCGCACACTCTGACCCCGACATGCACACCCGCTGACCCCGCCTCGCACACACTCTGACACCAATTCGCGCCACCTCTGACACCGACTCAGGCACCCTATGACCTCGACTCGCATACACTCTGACACCAATTCGCGCCACCTCTGACCCTGACTCCCGCATACTCTGACCCCAACTCCCGCACACTCTGACCCCGACTCCCGCACACTCTGACCCCGACTCCCGCACACAATGACCTCAACTCACGCACACTCAGACCTCAACTCCCGCACACTCTGGCACTGACTCCCGCAACTTCTGGCACCGACTCGCGCAACCTCTGACCCTGACTCGCGCACACTCTGATCCCAACTCTCGCACACTCTGATCCCGACTCCGCACACTCTGACCCCGACTCTCGCACACTCTGACCCCGACACCTTCACAATCTGACCCCGAATCCTGCACACTCTGACACCAACTCTCGCATTCTCTGACCCCGACTCGCAAACCCGGTGACTCCGACACGTCCACTCGCTGACCCCGACTCGCGCCACCTCTGACCCCGAATCAGGCTCCCTCTGACCCCTACTCACACACCCACTGACACTGACTCGTGCAACCTCTGACCCTGACTGGTTCACCCCCTTTTTACCCTGACCCCCGCGCAGTCTGACACTGACTCTCGCACACTCTGACCCCGACTACCGCGCACTCTGACCCTGACTCACGCGCACTCTGACCCTGACTCCCGCGCACTCTGACCCCGACTCCCACGCACTCTGACCCCAACTCCGCACATATTGACCCCGACACCCTCACAATCTGACTCCTAGTCCCGCACACTCTGATCCCGAAGCTCGCATTCTCTGACCCCAACTGGCACGCACGGTGACTCCGACACGTGCACTCGCTGACCCCGACTCACGCCACCTCTGACCCCGAATCAGGATCCCTCTGACCTCTACTCACACACCCACTGACACTGACTCGTGCAACCTCTGACCCCGACTGGTTCACCCACTGAGCCCGACCCCTGTGCACTCTGACCCCGACTCCCACACACTCTGACCCCGACACCCGCGCACTCTGACCCCGACTCCCGTGCACTCTGACCCTGACTCCCGCGCAGTCTGACCCCGACTCCCGTGCAGTCTGTCCCCGACTCCCGCGCACACTGACCTCGATTCCCGCACACTCTGACCCCGACTCCCGCACACTCTGACCCCGACTCCCGCATACTCTGACACCGACTCCCGGAACCTCTGACCCCGACTCGCGCAACATCTGACCCTGACTCCCGCACACTTTGACACCGACTCACGCACACTCTGATCCTGACTCATGCAACCTCTGACCCCCACTTCCTCAAATTCTGACCCCAATTCCCGCGCACTCTGACACCGAATTGCGCAATCTCTGACCCCAACTCGCGCAACCTCTGACCCCGACACGCGCACAGACTGACACCAACTCCAGCACTCTCTGAGACCGACTCACGCAACCTCTGACACCAACTCGCGCAACCTCTGACACCAACTCGCACACACTCTGACCCCGACTAGCGCACACACTGACCTCGACTCGCGCAGCCTCACACCCTCTGATCACGACTCGGGCACCCGCTGAATTCAACTCACGCAACCTCTGACCCTGACTCCCGCACACTCTGACCCCGACTCCCGCACACTCTGACCACGACTCCCGCACACTCTGACCATGACTCCCGCACACTCTGACCACGACTCCCGCACACTCTGACCCCGACTCCTGCGCAACATGACCCCGAATCCCGCACATTCTGACCTCAACTCCCGCATACTCGGACACCAACTCCCGCAACCTCTGACCCTGACTTGCGCAACCTCTGACCCTGACTCCCGCACACTCTGACCCCGACTGTGCACAAACTGACCCCGACTCCCGCACACTCTGACACCGACTCGCGTAACCTCTGACCACGACTCGCGCACAGAGTGACACCAACTCCAGCACACTCTGACCCCGACTCGTCCATCCTCTGACCCCGACTCGCGCAACCTCTGACCCAGACTCGCGCACAATCTGACCCCAACTAGCGCACACACTGACCCCGACTCGCGCAACCTCTCACCCCGCCTCGTGCAATATCTGAAACCGACTCGGGCCACCGCTGAATTCAACTCACGCAACCTGTGACCTAACTCGCGCAACCTCTGACCCCGACTCCTGCACACTCTGACCCCGACTCCCGCACACTCTGACCCCGACTCCCCCGCACTCTGGCACCGACTCCCCCACACTCTGACCTCGACTCCCGTACACTCTGACCCCGACTCCCGCACACTCTGACCCCGACTCCCGCACACTCTGACCCCGACTCCCGCACACTCTGACCCCGACTCCCGCACACTCTGACCCCGACTCCCGCAACCTCTGACCCCGACTCGCGCAACCTCTGACCCTGACTCCCACACACTCTGATCCCGACTCTCGCACACTATGATCCCGACTCCGCACACTCTGACCCCGACTCCCGCACACTCTGACCCCGACACCTTCACAATCTGACCCCGAATACTGCACACTCTGACCCCGCCTCTCGCATTCTCTGACCTCGACTCGCACACCCGGTGACTCCGACATGTGCACTCGCTGACCCCGACTCGCGCCACCTCTGACCCCGAATCAGGCTCCCTCTGACCTCTACTCACACACCCACTGAAACTGACTCGCGCAAACTCTGACCCCGACTGGTTCACCCCCTTTTAACCCTGAGACCCGCGCACTCTGACCCAGACTCCCGCGCACTCTGACCCCGACTCCCGCGCACTCTGACCCCGACTCGTGCGCACTCTGACCCGGACTCCCGCACAGGCAGACCCCAACACCCTCACAATCGGACCCCGAGTCCCGCACACTCTGATGCCGTCTCGGGCAACCACTGTCCCCGAATTGCGTACACTCTGATCACGACTCGCACACCCACTGACACTGTCTCGTGCAATCTCTGACCCCGACTGGTCCAACCTCTGAGCCCGACTCCCGCAGGCTCTGACCCTGACACCCGTACACTCTGACCTCGACTCCTGCACACTCTGACCCCGACACCCGCACACTCTGACCCCGACTCCCGCACCCTCTGACCCCGACTCCCGCACCCTCTGAACCCGACTCCCGCACCCTCTGAACCCGACTCCCGCACCCTCTGACCTCGACTCCCGCACACTCTGAACCCCAACTCCCGCATACTCTGACACCAAAACCGCAAGCTCTGACCCCGACTCGCGCAACCTCTGACCCTGACTCCCGCACACTCTGACCCCGAATGAGCACAAACTGACCCCGACTCCCGCACACTCTGACCCCGACTAATGCAACCTCTGATCCCCACTCCCTCAAACTCTGACCCCGACACCCGCGCACTCTGACACCGAATTGCGCAATCTCTGAACCCGACTCGCGCAACCTCTGACCCCAACTCCCGCACACTCTGACACCAACTCACGTAACCTCTGACCACGACTCGCGCACAGAGTGACACCAACTGCAGCACACTCTGACCCCGACTCGCCCATCCTCTGACCCCGACTCGCGCAACCTCTGAACCAGACTCGTGCACACTCTGACCCCGACTAGCTCACACACTGACCCCGACTCGTGCAACCGCTCACCCCGCCTCGCGCAATGTCTGAACCCGACTCGGCACCCGCTGAATTCAACTCACGCAACCTGTGACCTAACTCGCGCAACCTCTGACCCCGACTCCCGCACACTCTGACCCCGACTCCCGTACACTCTGACCTCAACTCCCGCACACTCTGACCTCAACTCCCGCACACTCTGGCACCGACTCCCGCAACCTCTGACCCCGACTCCCGCAACCTCTGACCACAACTCGCGCAACCTCTGACCCTGACTCCCACACACTCTGATCCCGACTCTTGCACACTCTGACCCCGACTCCGCACTCTCTGTCCCCGACTCTGCACACTCTGATCTCGACTCTGCACACTCTGATACCGACTCGCGCAACCTCTGACCCTGACTCACGCACACTCTGACACCGAATGAGCATAAACTGACCCCGACTCCCTCAAACTCTGAACCCAAATCCCGCGCACTATGACACCGAATTGCGCAATCTCTAACCCCGACTCGCGCAACCTCTGACCCCATCTCCCACACACTCTGACACCGACTCACATAACCTCTGACCACGACTCGCGCACAGAGTGACACCAACTCCAGCACACTCTGACCCCGACTCGTCCATCCTCTGACCCCGACTCGCGCAACCTCTGACCCAGACTCGTGCACACTCTGACCCCGACTAGCGCACACACTGACCCTGACTCGTGCAACCTCTCACCCCGCCTCGGGCAATGTCTGAACCCCACTCGGGCACCCGCTGAATTCAACTCACGCAACCTGTGACCTAACTCGCGCAACCTCTGACCCCGACTCCCGCACGCTCTGACCCCGACTCCCACACACTCTGACCTCGACTCCCGCACACTCTGACCCCGACTCCCGCACACTCTGACCTCAACTCCTGCACACTCTGACCTCAACTTCCGCACACTCTGGCACCGACTCCCGCAACCTCTGACCCCAACTCGCGCAACCTCTGACACTGACTCCCACACACTCTGATCCCGACTCTCGCACACTCTGATCCCAACTCCGCACACTCTGACCCCAACTCCGCACACTCTGACACCGACTCTCGCATTCTCTGACCCCGACTCGCACACCCGGTGACTCCGACACGTGCACTCGCTGACCCCGACTCCCGCCACCTCTGACCCCGAATCAGGCTCCCTCTGACCTCTGCTCACACAGCCACTGACACTGAATCACGCAACCACTGACACCGAATGGTTCACCCCCTTTTAACCCTGACCCCCGCGCACTCTGACACTGACTCCCGCGCACTCTGAACCCGACTACCGCGCACTCTGACCCCGACTCCCACACACGCAGACCCCGACTCCCGCACATGCAGACCCCGACTCCCGCACACGCAGACCCCGACGCCCTCACAATCTGACCCCGAGTCCCGCACACTCTGATGCCGACTCGGGCAACCTCTGACCCCGAATTGCGTACACTCTGATCCTGACTCGCACACCCACTGACACTGTCTCGCGCAATCTCTGACCCCGACTGGTCCAACCTCTGAGCCCGACTCCCGCAGGCTCTGATCCTGACACCCGTACACTCTGACCTCGACTCCCACACACTCTGACCCCGACTCCCGCACACTCTGACCCCGACTCCCGCACACTCTATCCCCGACTCCCGCACCCTCTGACCCCGACTCCCGCACCCTCTGACCCCGACTCCCGCACCCTCTGACCTCGACTCCCGCATACTCTGACACCGACTCCCGCAAGCTCTGACCCCGACTCGCGCAACCTCTGACCCTGACGCCCGCACACTCTGACCCTGAATGAGCACAAACTGACCCCGACTCCCGCACACTCTGACACCGACTCATGCAACCTCTGACTCCCACTCCCTCAAACTCTGACCCCGACTCCCGCGCACTCTGACACCGAATTGCGCAATCTCTGACCCCGACTCGCGCAACCTCTGACCCCAACTCCAGCACAGAGTGACACCAACTCCAGCACATTCTGACCCCGACTCGCGCAACCTCTGACCCCGACTAATGCAACCTCTGATCCCCACTCCCTCAAACTCTGACCCCGACACCCGCGCACTCTGACACCGAATTGCGCAATCTCTGAACCCGACTCGCGCAACCTCTGACCCCAACTCCCGCACACTCTGACACCAACTCACGTAACCTCTGACCACGACTCGCGCACAGAGTGACACCAACTGCAGCACACTCTGACCCCGACTCGCCCATCCTCTGACCCCGACTCGCGCAACCTCTGAACCAGACTCGTGCACACTCTGACCCCGACTAGCTCACACACTGACCCCGACTCGTGCAACCGCTCACCCCGCCTCGCGCAATGTCTGAACCCGACTCGGCACCCGCTGAATTCAACTCACGCAACCTGTGACCTAACTCGCGCAACCTCTGACCCCGACTCCCGCACACTCTGACCCCGACTCCCGTACACTCTGACCTCAACTCCCGCACACTCTGACCTCAACTCCCGCACACTCTGGCACCGACTCCCGCAACCTCTGACCCCGACTCCCGCAACCTCTGACCACAACTCGCGCAACCTCTGACCCTGACTCCCACACACTCTGATCCCGACTCTTGCACACTCTGACCCCGACTCCGCACTCTCTGTCCCCGACTCTGCACACTCTGATCTCGACTCTGCACACTCTGATACCGACTCGCGCAACCTCTGACCCTGACTCACGCACACTCTGACACCGAATGAGCATAAACTGACCCCGACTCCCTCAAACTCTGAACCCAAATCCCGCGCACTATGACACCGAATTGCGCAATCTCTAACCCCGACTCGCGCAACCTCTGACCCCATCTCCCACACACTCTGACACCGACTCACATAACCTCTGACCACGACTCGCGCACAGAGTGACACCAACTCCAGCACACTCTGACCCCGACTCGTCCATCCTCTGACCCCGACTCGCGCAACCTCTGACCCAGACTCGTGCACACTCTGACCCCGACTAGCGCACACACTGACCCTGACTCGTGCAACCTCTCACCCCGCCTCGGGCAATGTCTGAACCCCACTCGGGCACCCGCTGAATTCAACTCACGCAACCTGTGACCTAACTCGCGCAACCTCTGACCCCGACTCCCGCACGCTCTGACCCCGACTCCCACACACTCTGACCTCGACTCCCGCACACTCTGACCCCGACTCCCGCACACTCTGACCTCAACTCCTGCACACTCTGACCTCAACTTCCGCACACTCTGGCACCGACTCCCGCAACCTCTGACCCCAACTCGCGCAACCTCTGACACTGACTCCCACACACTCTGATCCCGACTCTCGCACACTCTGATCCCAACTCCGCACACTCTGACCCCAACTCCGCACACTCTGACACCGACTCTCGCATTCTCTGACCCCGACTCGCACACCCGGTGACTCCGACACGTGCACTCGCTGACCCCGACTCCCGCCACCTCTGACCCCGAATCAGGCTCCCTCTGACCTCTGCTCACACAGCCACTGACACTGAATCACGCAACCACTGACACCGAATGGTTCACCCCCTTTTAACCCTGACCCCCGCGCACTCTGACACTGACTCCCGCGCACTCTGAACCCGACTACCGCGCACTCTGACCCCGACTCCCACACACGCAGACCCCGACTCCCGCACATGCAGACCCCGACTCCCGCACACGCAGACCCCGACGCCCTCACAATCTGACCCCGAGTCCCGCACACTCTGATGCCGACTCGGGCAACCTCTGACCCCGAATTGCGTACACTCTGATCCTGACTCGCACACCCACTGACACTGTCTCGCGCAATCTCTGACCCCGACTGGTCCAACCTCTGAGCCCGACTCCCGCAGGCTCTGATCCTGACACCCGTACACTCTGACCTCGACTCCCACACACTCTGACCCCGACTCCCGCACACTCTGACCCCGACTCCCGCACACTCTATCCCCGACTCCCGCACCCTCTGACCCCGACTCCCGCACCCTCTGACCCCGACTCCCGCACCCTCTGACCACGACTCCCGCACACTCTGACACCGACTCCCGCAAGCTCTGACCCCGACTCGCGCAACCTCTGACCCTGACGCCCGCACACTCTGACCCTGAATGAGCACAAACTGACCCCGACTCCCGCACACTCTGACACCGACTCATGCAACCTCTGACTCCCACTCCCTCAAACTCTGACCCCGACTCCCGCGCACTCTGACACCGAATTGCGCAATCTCTGACCCCGACTCGCGCAACCTCTGACCCCAACTCCAGCACAGAGTGACACCAACTCCAGCACATTCTGACCCCGACTCGCGCAACCTCTGACCCCGACTCAAGCAACCTCCAACACCGACTCGCGCACCCTCTGACCTCAACTCGCACACCCTCTGACACTGACTTGCACACCATCTGACCCCGGCTCGCACACCCTCTGTCCCCATCTCGCGCACCCTCTGACTCCGTCCCGTGCACCCTCTGACCCCGACACATGCACCATTTGAGCACGGCTCATGCACACTCTGACCCCGACAACCTCACACTCTGACACCGCCTCACACAACCTCTGACCCCGACTCCCGCACACTCTGACCCTGACTGCCACACACTCTGACCCCGATTGCCGAACACTCTGACACCGACTCGCTCACACTCTGACCCCGACTCGCGCACCCGCTGACACCGACTCGCACAACCTCTGACCTCGACTCGCGCAACCTCTGACCTCGACTCGCGGAACCTCTGACCCCGACTCCCGCACACTCTGACCTCGACTCCCACACACTCTGACCCCGACATGCACACCCGCTGACCCCGCCTCGCACACACTCTGACACCAATTCGCGCCACCTCTGACCCTGACTCCCGCATACTCTGACCCCGACTCCCGCACACTCTGACCCCGACTCCCGCACACTCTGACCCCGACTCCCGCACACTCTGACCCTGACTCCCGCACACTCTGACCTCAACTCCCGCATATTCTGACACCGACTCCCGCAACCTCTGACCCCGACTCGCGCAACCTCTGACCCTGACTCCCGCACACTCTGACACTGACTCACGCACCCTCTGACCCTGACTCATGCAACCTCTGACCCCCACTACCTCAAATTCTGACCCCAACTCCCGCGCACTCTGACACCGAATTGTGCAATCTCTGACACCAACTCCCGGAACCTCTGACACCGACTTGCACAACCTCTGACCCTGGCTCCAGCACACTCTGACCCCGACTGTGCACAAACTGACCCTGACTCCCGCACACTCTGACACCGACTCGCGTAACCTCTGACCACGACTCGCGCACAGAGTGACACCAACTCCAGCACACTCTGACCCCAACTCGCCCATCCTCTGACCCCGACTCGCGTAACCTCTGACCCAGACTTGCACACACTCTGACCCCGACAAGCGCACACACTGACTCCAACTCGCGCAACCTCTCACCCTGCCTCGCGCAATGTCTGAACCCGACTTGGGCACCCGCTGAATTCACCTCACGCAACCTGTGACCTAACTCTCACAACCTCTGACCCCGACTCCCGCACACTCTGAACCCAACACCCGCACACTCTGACCCCGACTCCCGCACACTCTGACCTCGACTCCCGCACACTCTGACCTCAACTCCCGCACACTCTGACCTCAACTCCCGCACACGCTGGCACCGACTCCCGCAACCTCTGACCCTGACTCGCGCAACCTCTGACCCTGACTCCCGCACACTCTGATCCCGACTCCGCACACTCTGACCCCGACTCCGCACACTCTGACCCCGACACCTTCACAATCTGACCCCGAGTCCCTCACACTCTGACCCCGACTCTCGCATTCTCTGACCCCGACTCACACGCCCGGTGACTCCGACACGTGCACTCGCTGACCCCGACTCGCGCCACCTCTGACCCCGAATCAGGCTCCCTCTGACCTCTACTCACACACACACTGACACTGACTCGCGCAACCTCTGACCCCGACTGGTTCACCCCCTTTTTACCCTGACCCCCGCGCACTCTGACACTGACTCTCGCGCACTCTGACCCCGAATCCCGCGCACTCTGACCCCGACTGCCGCGCACTCTGACCCCGACTGCCGCGCACTCTGGCCCCGACTACCGCGCACTCTGGCCCCGACTACCGCGCACACTGACCCGGACTCCCGCACACGCAGACCCCGATGCCCTCACAATCTGACCCCGAGACCCACACACTCTGATGCCGTCTCGGGCAACCTCAGACCCCGAATTGCGTACACTCTGATCCCGACTCGCACACCCACTGACACTGTCTCGCGCAATCTCTGACCCCGACTGGTCCAACCTCTGAGCCCGACTCCCGCACCCTCTGACCCCGACTTACGCACACTCTGACCCCGACTCATGCAACCTCTGACCCCCACTCCCTCAAACTCTGACCCAGACTCCCGCGCACTCTGACACCGAATTGCGCAATCTTTGACCCCGACTCGCGCAACCTCTGACCCCAACTCCCACACACTCTGACACCGACTCACGTAACCTCTGACCATGACTCGCGCACAGAGTGACACCAACTCCAGCACACTCTGACCCTGACTCGCCCATCCTCTGACCCCGACTCACGCAACCTCTGACCCAGACTCGTGCACACTCTGACCCCGACTAGCGCACACACTGAACCTGACTCGCGCAAACTTTCACCCCACCTCGCGCACCCTCTGACCCCGTCTCGCGCACCCTCTGACCCCGTCTCGCACACCCTCTGACCCCGACACACGCAAAATTTGACCACTGCTCATGCACACTCTGACCCCGACTCCCTCACACTCTGACACCGCCTCGCACAACCTCTGACCCTGACTCCCGCATACTCTGACCCCGACTGCCACACACTCTGACCCCGATTGCCGAACACTCTGACACCAACTCCCTCACACTCTGACCCCGACTCACGCAACCTCTAACCCCGACTCGCGCACCCGCTGACACCGACTCGCGCAACCTCTGACCTCGACTCGCACAACCTTTGACCTCGACTCGCGCAACCTCTGACCCCGACTCGCGCAACCTCTGACACCGACTCCCGCACACTCTGACCCCGATTGCCGAACACTCTGACCCCGACTCCCTCACACTCTGACCCCGACTCACGCAACCTCTGACCCCGACTCGTGCAACCTCTGACCCCGACTCGTGCAACCTCTCACCCCGCCTCGCGCAATGTCTGAACCCGACTCGGGCACCCACTGAATTCACCTCACGCAACCTGTGACCTAACTCGCAAAACCTCTGACCCCGACTTCCGCACACTCTGAACCCAACACCCGCACACTCTGACCCTGACTCCCGCACACTCTGACCTCGACTCCCGCACACTCTGACCTCAACTCCCGCACACTCTGACCTCAACTCCCGCACACTCTGACCTCAACTCCCGCACACTCTGACCTCAACTCCCGCACACGCTGGCACCGACTCCCGCAACCTCTGACCCTGACTCGCGCAACCTCTGATCCCGACTCCGCACACTCTGACCCCGACTCCGCACACTCTGACCCTGACACCTTCACAATCTGACCCCGAATCCTGCATACTCTGACCCCGACTCTCGCATTCTCTGACCCCGACTAGCACGACCGGTGACTCCGACACGTGCACTCGCTGCCCCCGACTCGCGCCACCTCTGACCCCGAATCAGGCTCCCTCTGACCTCTACTCACACACACACTGACACTGACTCGCGCAACCTCTGACCCCGACTGGTTCACCCCCTTTTTACCCTGACCCCCGCGCACTCTGACACTGACTCTCGCGCACTCTGACCCCGACTCCCGCACACTGTGACCTCAACTCCCTCACACTCTGGCACCGACTCCCACAACCTCTGACCCCGACTCCCACAACCTCTGACCCCGCCTCGCGCACCCTCTGATCCCGACTCGGGCACCCGATGAATTCAACTCACACAACCTGTGACCTAACTCGCGCAATCTCTCATCCCGACTCCCACACACTCTGACCCCGACTCTCGCACACTCTGACCCCGACGCTCGCACACTCTGACCCCGACGCTCGCACACTCTGACCCCGACGCTCGCACACTCTGACACCGACTCCCGCACACTCTGACCCCGACTCCCGCACACTCTGACCTCAACTCCCGCATACTCTGACACTGACTCCCGCAACCTCTGACCCCGACTTGCGCAACCTCTGATGCTGACTCCCGCACACTCTGACCCCGACTGCACAAACTGACCCCAACTCCCGCACACTCTGACACTGACTCGTGCACAGAGTGACACCAACTCCTGCACACTCTGACCCCGGCTCGCCCAACCTCTGACCCCGACTCGCGCAACCTCTGACCCCGACTCGCGCACTCTCTGACCCCGACTAGCGCACACACTGTCCCCGCCTCGTGCAACCTCTCACCCCACCTCGCGCAATCTCTGAACCCGACTCGTGCAGCCGCTGAATTCAACTCACGCAACCTGTGACCTAACTCCTGCACACTCTGATCCCGACTCCTGCACACTCTGACCCTGACTCCCGCACACTCTGACCCCGACTCTCGCACACTCTGATCCTGACCCCGCACACTCTGATCCTGACTCCGCACACTCTGACCCCGACTCCGCACACTCTGACCCCGACTCCGCACACTCTGACCCCGACTCCGCACACTCTGACCCCGACACCCTCACAATATGACCCCGAGTCCCGCACACTCTGATCCCGACTCTTGCATTCTCTGACCCCGACTCGAGCAACCTCCAACACCGACTCGCGCACCCTCTGACCTCAACTCGCGCACCCTCTGACACTGACTTGCACAACATTTGACCCCGGCTCGCTCACCATCTGACCCCGGCTCGCTCACCATCTGACCTCGACTCGCACAACCTTTGACCTCGACTCGCACAACCTCTGACCCCGACTCGCGCAACCTCTGACACCGACTCCCGCACACTCTGACCCCGATTGCCGAACACTCTGACCCCGACTCCCTCACACTCTGACCCTGACTCACGCAACCTCTGACCCCGACTCACACAACCACTGACACCGACTCGCGCATCCTCTGACCTCAACTCACGCAACCTCTAACCCCAAATCCCGCACCCTCTGACACCGACTCGTGCACCCTCTGACACCGACTCCCACACCCTCTGACCCCGAAACCCTCACACTCTGACACTGACTCCCGCACACTCTGACCCCGACAACCACACACTCTGACGCCCACTCGCACAACCTCTGACCACTACTCACGCGCCCTCTGTCCCCGACTCGGGCACCCGCTGACACCGATTCACGCAACCTCTGACCCCGACTCCCGCACACTCTAACCCCGACATGCACACCCGCTGACCACGACTCGCATACAATCTGACACCAATTCGCGCCACCTCTGACCCCGACTCCCGCAAACTCTGACCCCAACTCCAGCACACTCTGACCCCGACTCCCGCACACTCTGACCTCAACTCTCGCACACTCTGACACCGACTCCCGCAACCTCTGACCCCGACTCGTGCAACCTCTGACCCTGACTCCCGCACACTCTGACACCGACTCACGCACCCTCTGACCCTGACTCATGCAACCTCTGACCCCCACTCCCTCAAACTCTGACCCCGACTCCCGCGCACTCTGACACCGAATTGCGCATTCTCTGACCCCGACACATGCAACCTCTGACCCCGACTCGCGCACAGAGTGACACCAACTCCCGCACACTCTGACCCCGACTCGCGCAACCTCTGACCCCAACTCGCGCACACTCTGACCCCGACTAGCGCACACACTGACCCCGACTCGCGTAGCATTTCACCCCGCCTCGCGCACCCTCTGATCCCGGCTCGGGCACCCGCTGAATTCAACTCACACAACCTGTGACCTAACTCGCGCACACTCTGACCCCGACTCCCGCACACTCTGACCCCGACTCTCGCACACTCTGACCCCGACGCTCGCACACTCTGACCCCGACGCTCGCACACTCTGACCCCGACTCTCGCACACTCTGACACCGACTCCCGCACACTCTGACACCGACTCCCGCACACTCTGACACCGACTCCCACACACTCTGACCTCAACTCCTGCACACTCTGACCTCAACTCCCGCATACTCTGACACTGAATCCCGCAACCTCTGACCCCGACTTGCGCAACCTCTGGTGCTGACTCCCGCACACTCTGACCCCGACTGTGCACAAACTGACCCCAACTCCCGCACACTCTGACCCCGACTCGCGCAACCTCTGACCCCAACTCGCGCACACTCTGACACCGACTAGCGCACACACTGACCCCGACTCGCGTAGCATTTCACCCCGCCTCGCGCACCCTCTGATCCCGACTCGGGCACCCGCTGAATTCAACTCACACAACCTGTGACCTAACTCGCGCACACTCTGACCCCGACTCCCGCACACTCTGACCCCGACTCTCGCACACTCTGACCCCGACGCTCGCACACTCTGACCCCGACTCTCGCACACTCTGACACCGACTCCCGCACACTCTGACACCGACTCCCGCACACTCTGACACCGACTCCCGCACACTCTGACCTCAACTCCTGCACACTCTGACCTCAACTCCCGCATACTCTGACACTGAATCCCGCAAACTCTGACCCCGACTTGCGCAACCTCTGGTGCTGACTCCCGCACACTCTGACCCCGACTGTGCACAAACTGACCCCAACTCCCGCACACTCTGACACCGACTCGCGCACAGAGTGACACCAACTCCTGCACACCCTGACCCCGGCTCGCCCATCCTCTGACCCCGACTCGCGCAACCTCTGACCCCGACTCGCGCACTCTCTGACCCCGACTAGCGCACACACTGACCCCGCCTCGCGCAACCTCTCACCCCGCCTCGCGCAATCTCTGAACCCGACTCGGGCAGCCGCTGAATTCAACTCACGCAACCTGTGACCTAACTCGCGCAACCTCTGACCACGACCCCCGCACACTCTGACCCCGACTCCCGCACACTCTGACCTCAACTCCCGCACACTCTGACCTCGACTCCCGCACACTCTGACCTCAACTCCCGCACACTCTGACCTCAACTCCCGCACACTCTGGCAGCGACTCCCGCAACCTCTGACCCCGACTCGTGCAACCTCTGACCCTGACTCCCGCACACTCTGACCCCGACTCTCGCACACTCTGATCCTGACCCCGCACACTCTGATCCTGACTCTGCACACTCTGACCCCGACTCCGCACACTCTGACCCCGACACCCTCACAATCTGACCCCGAGTCCCGCACACTCTGATCCCAACTCTTGCATTCTCTGACCCCGACTCGCACACCCGGTGACTCCGACACGTGCACTCGCTGACCCCGAATCAGGCGCCCTCTAACCTCTACTCACACACCCACTGACACTGACTCTCGCAACCTCTGACCCCGAATCAGGCTCCCTCTGACCTCTACTCACACACCCACTGACACTGACTAGCGCAACCTCTGACCCCGAATCAGGCTCCCTCTGACCTCTACTCACACACCCACTGACACTGACTAGCGCAACCTCTGACCCCGACTGGTTCACCCTCTGAGCCCGACCCCCGTGCACTCTGACCCCGACTCCCGCGCACTCTGACCCCAACTCCCGCACATTCTGACCCCGACGCCATCACAATCTGACCCCGACTCCCGCACACTCTGATGCCGACTCGCGCAGAATCTGACCCCAACATGTGCACCCTCTAACCTCAACTCCCGCACACTCTGACCCCGACGCCCTCACACTCTGATCCCGACTCGGGCAACCTCTGACCCCGAATTGCATACACTCTGATCCCGACTCGCACACCCACTGACACTGTCTCGCGCAATCTCTGGCCCTGACTTGTCCACCCTCTGAGCCCGACTCCCGCACGCTCTGACCCTGACACCTGTACACTCTGAACCCGACTCCCGCACACTCTGACCCCAACTCCCACACACTCTGACCCCGACTCCCGCACACTCTGACCCCGACTCCCGCACACTCTGACCCTGACTCCTGCACACTCTGAACCCGACTCCTGCACACTCTGACCCCGACTCCCGCACACGCTGACCCCGACTCCCGCACCCTCTGACCCCGACTCCCGCACCCTCTGACCTCGACTCCCGCACACTCTGACCCCGACTCCCCCATACTCTGACCCCGACTCCCGCAAGCTCTGACACCAAATTGCGCACAGAGTGACACCAACTCCAGCACACTCTGACCCCGACTCGCGCACACTCTGACCTCAACTAGCACACACTCTGACCCCGACACGCGCAACCTCTCACCTCGCGTCACGCACCCTCTGAACCCGACTCGGGCACCCGCTGAATTCAACTCACGCAACCTGTGACCTAACTCGCGCAACCTCTGACCCCGACTCCTGCACACTCTGACCTCAACTCCTGCACACTCTGACACCGACTCACGCAACCTCTGACCCCCACTCCCTCAAACTCTGACCCCGACTCCCGCGCACTCTGACACCGAATTGCGCAACCTCTGACATCGACTCGCGCAACCTCTGACACCAACTCGCGCACAGAGTGACACCAACTCCAGCACACTCTGACCCCGACTCGCGCAACCTCTGACCCCAAGTCGCACAACCTCTGACCCCGATTTGAGCAACCTCCAACACCGACTCACGCACCCTCTGACCTCAACTCGCGCACCCTCTGACACTGACTTGCACACCATCTGACCCCGGCTCGTGCACCATCTGACCCCAGCTCACGTACCCTCTGACCCCGTCTCGCGCACCCACTGACCCCATCTCGCGCACCCTCTGACCCCGACACGCGCAACATTTGACCACGGCTCATGCACACTCTGACCCCGACTCCTTCACACTCTGACACCGCCTCGCACAATCTCTGACCCCGACTCCTGCACACTCTGACCCGGACCGCCACACACTCTGACCCCGATTGCCGAACACTCTGACCCCGACTCCCTCACACTCTGACCCGACTGACGCAACCTCTGACCCTGACTCGCGCACCCGCTGACACCGACTCGCGCAACCTTTGACCTCGAATCGCACAACCTCTGACCTCGACTCGCACAACCTCTGACCTCGACTCGCACAACCTCTGACCTCGACTCACGCAACCTCTGACCTCGACTCGCGCAACCTCTGACCCCGACTCACACACCCGCTGACACCGACTCGCGCAACCTCTGACCTCATCTCGCGCAACCTCTGACCCCAAATCCCGCACCCTCTGACACCGACTCGCGCAACCTCTGACCTCATCTCGCGCAACCTCTGACCCCAAATCCCGCACCCTCTGACACCGACTCGTGCAACCTCTGACCCTGACTCCCGCACCCTCTGACACCGACTGCCGCACACTCTGACCCCGACTACCACACACTCTGACGCCCACTCGCACAACCTCTGACCCCTACTCACGCGCCCTCTGACCCCGACTCGGGCACCCAATTACACCGATTCACGCAACCTCTGACCCCGACACGCACACCCACTGACCCCGACTCACACACACTCTGACACCAATTCGCGCCACCTCTGACCCTGACTCAGGCACCTTCTGACCTCGACTCGCACACACTCTGACACCAATTCGCGCCACCTCTGACCCCGACTCCTGCACACTCTGACCCCGACTCCCGCACACTCTGACCCCGACTCCCGCATACTCTGACACCAACTCCCGCAACCTCTGACCCCGACTCGCGCAACCTCTGACCCTGACTCCCTCACACTCTGACACCGACTCACGCACCCTCTGACCCTGACTCATGTGACCTCTGACCCCGACTCCCTCAAACTCTGACCCCGACTCCCGCTGCCTCTAACACCGAATTGTGCAACCTCTGACCTCGACTCGCGCAACCTCTGACCCCAAATCCCGTACCCTCTGACACCGACTCGTGCAACCTCTGACCCCAACTCCCGCATCCTCTGACACCGACTCCCGCACATTCTGACCGCGACTCCCTCACACTCTGATCCCGACTCCCTCACTCTCTGACCCCGACTCCCTCACTCTCTGACCCCGACTCCCTCACACTCTGACCCCGACTACCACACACTCTGACGCCCACTCGCACAACCTCTGACCCCGACTCGGGCACCCGCTGACACCGATTCACGCAACCTCTGACCCAGACCTATGCGACCTCTGACCCCGACTCCCTCAAACTCTGACCCCGACTCCCGGGCACTCTAACACCGAATTGCGCAATCTCTGACCCCGACTCACGCAACCTCTGACCCCGACTCGCGAACAGAGTGACACCAACTCCAGCACAATCTGACCCCGACTCGCGCAACCTCTGACTTCGACTTGCGCAACCTCTGACCCCAAATCCCGCACCCTCTGACACTGACTCGTGCAACCTCTGACCCCGACTCCCACACACTCTGACACCGACTCCCTCACACTCTGACCCCGACTCCCTCACACTCTGACCCCGACTCACTCACACTCTGACCCCGACTCCCGCACACTCTGGCGCCCACTCGCACAACCCCTGACCGCTACGCACGCGCCCTCTGACCCCGACTCGGGCACTCGCTGACACCGATTCACGCAACCTCTGACCCCGACACCCCCACCCTCTGACCCTGACTCGCGCAACCTCTGACCTCGACTCACGCAACCTCTGACCTCGACTCGCGCAACCTCTGACCCCGACTCACACACCCGCTGACACCGACTCGCGCAACCTCTGACCTCATCTCGCGCAACCTCTGACCCCAAATCCCGCACCCTCTGACACCGACTCGTGCAACCTCTGACCCTGACTCCCGCACCCTCTGACACCGACTGCCGCACACTCTGACCCCGACTACCACACACTCTGACGCCCACTCGCACAACCTCTGACCCCTACTCACGCGCCCTCTGACCCCGACTCGGGCACCCAATTACACCGATTCACGCAACCTCTGACCCCGACACGCACACCCTCTGACCCCGACTCACACACACTCTGACACCAATTCGCGCCACCTCTGACCCTGACTCAGGCACCTTCTGACCTCGACTCGCACACACTCTGACACCAATTCGCGCCACCTCTGACCCCGACTCCTGCACACTCTGACCCCGACTCCCGCACACTCTGACCCCGACTCCCGCATACTCTGACACCCACTCCCGCAACCTCTGACCCCGACTCGCGCAACCTCTGACCCTGACTCCCTCACACTCTGACACCGACTCACGCACCCTCTGACCCTGACTCATGTGACCTCTGACCCCGACTCCCTCAAACTCTGACCCCGACTCCCGCTGCCTCTAACACCGAATTGTGCAACCTCTGACCTCGACTCGCGCAACCTCTGACCCCAAATCCCGTACCCTCTGACACCGACTCGTGCAACCTCTGACCCCAACTCCCGCAACCTCTGACACCGACTCCCGCACAATCTGACCGCGACTCCCTCACACTCTGATCCCGACTCCCTCACTCTCTGACCCCGACTCCCTCACTCTCTGACCCCGACTCCCTCACACTCTGACCCCGACTACCACACACTCTGACGCCCACTCGCACAACCTCTGACCCCGACTCGGGCACCCGCTGACACCGATTCACGCAACCTCTGACCCTGACCTATGCGACCTCTGACCCCGACTCCCTCAAACTCTGACCCCGACTCCCGGGCACTCTAACACCGAATTGCGCAATCTCTGACCCCGACTCACGCAACCTCTGACCCCGACTCGCGAACAGAGTGACACCAACTCCAGCACAATCTGACCCCGACTCGCGCAACCTCTGACTTCGACTTGCGCAACCTCTGACCCCAAATCCCGCACCCTCTGACACTGACTCGTGCAACCTCTGACCCCGACTCCCACACACTCTGACACCGACTCCCTCACACTCTGACCCCGACTCCCTCACACTCTGACCCCGACTCACTCACACTCTGACCCCGACTCCCGCACACTCTGGCGCCCACTCGCACAACCCCTGACCCTACGCACGCGCCCTCTGACCCCGACTCGGGCACCCGCTGACACCGATTCACGCAACCTCTGACCCCGACACCCCCACCCTCTGACCCTGACTCGCGCAACCTCTGACCTCGACTCCCCCACCCTCTGACCCCGACTCGCGCAAACTCTGACCTCGACTCGCGCAACCTCTGACCCCAAATCCCGCACCCTCTGACACCGACTCGTGCAACCTCTGACCCCGACTCCCGCACCCTCTGACACCGACTCCCGCACACTCTGACCCCGACTCCCTCACACTTTGACACCGACTGCCGCACACTCTGACCCCGACTACCACACACTCTGACGCCCACTCGCACAACCTCTGACCCCTACTCACGCGCCCTCTGACCCCGACTCGGGCACCCGCTGACACCGATTCACGCAACCTCTGACCCCGACTCCCACACCCTCTGACCCCGACTCGCGCAACCTCTGACCCTGACTCCCGTACACTCTGACCCCGACTGTGCACAAACTGACCCTGACTCCGCACATATTGACCCCAACACCCTCACAATCTGACTCCGAGTCCCGCACACTCTGATCCCAACTCTCGCATTCTCTGACCCCGACTCGCACACCCGGTGACTCCGACATGTGCATTCGCTGACCCCGACTCGCGCCACCTTTGACCCCGAATCAGGCTCCCTCTGACCTCTACTCACACACCCACTGACACTGACTCGCGCAACCTCTGACCCCGACTGGTTCACCCTCTGAGCCCGACTCCCGCGCACTCTGATACTGACTTCCCGTGCACTCTGACCCCGATTCCCTCACACTCTGACCCCGACTCCCTCACACTCTGACCCCGACTACCGCACACTCTGATGCCCACTCGCACAACCTCTGACCCCTACCTAGCACCCTCTGACCCCGACTTAGGCACCCGCTGACACCGATTCACGCAACCTCTGATCCCGACTCCCCCACCCTCTGACCCTGACTCGCGCAACCTCTGACCCCGACTCCCCCACCCTCTGACCCTGGCTCGCGCAATCTCTGACCTCGACTCGCGCAACCTTTGACCCCAAATCCCGCACCCTCAGATACCAACTCGTGCAACCTCTGACCCCGACTCCCGCACCCTCTGACACCGACTTCCGCACACTCTGACCCCGACTCCCTCACACACTGACCCCGACTCCCTCACACTCTGACACGGACTCCCGCACACTCTGACCCCGACTACCACACACTCTGACGCCCACTCGCACAACCTCTGACCCCTTCTCACGCACCCTCTGACACCGACTCAGGCACCTGCTGACACCGATTCACGCAACCTCTGACGCCGACTCCCCCTCCCTCTGACCCCGACTCGCGCAACCTCTGACCCTGACTCCCGCACACTCTGACCCCGATTGTGCACAAACTGACCCCGACTCCGCACATATTGACCCCAACACCCTCACAATCTGACCCCGAGTCCCTCACACTCTGATCCCGACTCTCGCATTCTCTGACCCCGACTCGCACACCCGGTGACTCCGACACGTGCACTCGCTGACCTTGACTCGTGCAAACTCTGACCCCGAATCAGGCTCCCTCTGACCTCTACTCACACACCCACTGACACTGACTCGCGCAACATCTGACCCCGACTGGTTCACCCTCTGAGCCCGACACCCGTGCACTCTGATACTGACTCCCGTGCACTCTGACCCCGATTCCCTCACACTCTGACCCCGACTCCCTCACACTCTGACCCCGACTACCGCACACTCTGACGCCCACTCGCACAACCTCTGACCCCTACTTACGCACCCTCTGACCCCGACTTAGGCACCCGCTGACACCGATTCACGCAACCTCTGACCTCGACTCCCGCACACTCTGACACTGACTCCCACAACCTCTGACCCCGACTCAGGCACCTTCTGACCTCGACTCCCGCACACTCTGACCCCGACTCCAGCACGTTCTGAGCCCAACTCCCGCACACTCTGACCTCAACTCCCACATACTCTGAGACCGACTCCTGCAACCTCAGACCCCAACTCGCGCAACCTCTGACCCTGACTCCCGCACACTCTGACACCGACTCATGCACCCTCTGACCCCGACTCTTCCAACCTCTGATCCCCACTCCCTCAAACTCCCGCGCACTCTGACACCGAATTGCGCAATCTCTGACCCCGACTCACGCAACCTCTGACACCAACTCGCGCACAGAGTGACACCAACTCCAGCACACTCTGACCCCAACTCGCGCAACCTCTGACCCCGACTCGCGCAACCTCTGACCCCGACTAGCGCACACACTGACCCCGACTCGCGCAGCCTCTCACCCCGCCTCGCGCACCCTCTGATCCCGACTCGGGCACCTGCTGAATTCAACTCACGCAACCTGTGACCTAACTCGCGCAACCTCTGACCCCGACTCCCTCACGCTCTGACCCCGACACCCTCACACTCTGACACCAACTCCCGCACACTCTGACACCAACTCCCGCACACTCTGACACCAACTCCCGCACACTCTGACGCCCACTCGCACAACCTCTGACCCCTACTCACGCGCCCTCTGACCCCGACTCGGGCACCCGCTGACACCGATTCACGCAACCTCTGACCCCGACTCCCCCTCCCTCTGACCCCGACTCATGCAACCTCTGACCCCGACTCCCGCACACTCTGACCCCGACTGTGCACAAACTGACCCCAACTCTGCACATATTAACCCCGACACCTTCACAATCTGACCCCGAGTCCTGCACACTCTGATCCCAACTCTCGCATTCTCTGACCCCGACTCGCACACCCGGTGACTCCGACATGTGCACTCGCTGACCCCGACTCGCGCCACCTCTGACCCCAAATCAGGCTCCCTCTGACCTCTACTCACACACCCACTGACACTGACTTGCGCAACCTCTGACACCGACTGGTTCACCCTCTGACCCCGACTCCCGCACACTCTGACCCCGACTCTCGCACACTCTGACCCCGACTCCGCACATATTGAACCCGACACCGTCACAATCTGACCCCGACTCCCGCACACTCTGACCCCGACTCTCGCACACTCTGACCCCGACTCCCGCACACTCTGACCCCGACTCCCGCACAATCTGACCCCGACTCCTGCACACTCTGACCCCGACTCCCACACACTCTGACCCCGACATGCACACCCGCTGACCCCGACTCGCACACACTCTGACACCAATTCGCGCCAGCTCTGACCCCGACTCAGGCACCTTCTGACCTCGACTCGTACACAGTCTGACACCAATTCGCGCCACCTCTGACCCCGACTCCCGCACACTCTGACCCCGACTCCCGCACACTCTGACCCCGACTCCCGCACTCTCTGACCCCGACTCCCGCACACTCTGACCCCGACTCCCACACACTCAGACCCCGACTCCCGCACACTCTGACCTCAACTCCCGCAACCTCTGACCCTGACTCACGCACCCTCTGACCCTGACTCATGCAACCTCTGACCCCGACTCACGCACAGAGTGACACCAACTCCAGCACACACTGACCCCGACTCGCGCAGCCTCTCACCCCGCCTCGCGCACCCTCTGATCCCGACTCGGGCACCCCGCTGAATTCAACTCACGCAACCTGTGACCTAACTCGCGCAACATCTGACCCCGACTCCCGCATACTCTGACACCGACTCCCACAAGCTCTGACCCCGACCCGCGCAACCTCTGACCCTGACTCCCGCACACTCTGACACCCACTCATGGACCCTCTGACCCTGACTCATGCCACCACTGACCCCCACTCCATCAAACTCTGACCCCGACTCCCGCACACTCTGACACTGAATTGCGCAATCTCTGACCCCGACTCACGCAGCCTCTGACCCCGACTCGCGCACAGAGTGACACCAAATCCAGCACTCTCTGACCCCGACTCGCGCAACCTCTGACCCCGACTCGCGCAACCTCTGACCCCGACTCGCACACACTCTGACCCCGACTAGCGCAGCCTCTCACCCCGCCTTGCGTACCCTCTGATCCCGACTCGGGCACCCGCTGAATTCAACTCACGCAACCTGTGACCTAACTCGTGCAACCTCTGACCCCAACTCCCGCACACTCTGACTCCGACTCCCGCACACTCTGACCCCGACTCCCGCACACTCTGACCCCGACTCCCGCACACTCTGACCCCGACTCCCGCACACTCTGACCCCGACTCCCGCACACTCTGACCCCGACTCCCGCACACTCTGACCCCGACTCCCGCACACTCTAACCCCGACTCCCGCACACTCTGACCCCGACTCCCTCAAACTCTGACCCCGACTCCCGCAACCTCTGACCCCGACTCGAGAAACCTCCAACACCATCTCGCGCACCCTGTGACCTCGACTCGAGCACCCTCTGACACTGACTCGCACACCATCTGACCCCGGCTCCTGCACATTCTGACCCCGACTCCCTCACACTCTGACACCGACTCGCGCAACCTCTGACCCCGACTCCCGCACACTCTGACCCCGACTGCCACACACTCTGACCCCGACTCACGCAACCTCTGACCCCGACTCACGCAACCTCTGACCCCAACTCGCGCACCCGCTGACACCGAATCGCGCAACCTCTGACCTCGACTCGCGCAACCTCTGACCTCGACTCGCGCAACCTCTGACCCCAAATCCCGCACCCTCTGACACCGACTCCCACACACTCTGACCCCAACTACCACACACTCTGACGCCAACTCACACAACCTCTGACCCCTTCTCACTCGCCATCTGACCCCGACTCGGGCACCCGCTGACACCGATTCACACAACCTCTGACCCCGACTCCTGCACCCTCTGACCCTGACTCGCGCAACCTCTGACACCGACTCGCGCACACTCTGACCCCAAGTCTCGCACACTCTGACCCCGAGTCTCGCACACTCTGACCCCGAGTCTCGCACACTCTGACCCCGACTCTCGCACCCTCTGACTCCAACTTATTCACACTCTGATCCCGAATCCAGCACACTCTGACCTCGACACGCGCAACCTCTGACCCCAACCAGCACACCAACTCACCCCGGCTCACGGACACTCTGACCCCGACTCGCGTAACACTGACACCGGCTCGCGCACCTTCTGACCCCGACTCGCCCACCCGCTGACCCCGACTCACGCAACCTCTGACCCCGACTCGCGCAACCTCTGACCCCGACTCGCGAACCCTCTGACCCCGACTCGCGCAACCTCTGACACCGACTCGCGCAACCTCTGACCCCGACTCATTTACACTCTGATCCCGAATCCCGCACACTCTGACCTCGGATCGCGTAACTTCTGACCCCAACTCTCGCACACTCTGACCCCGACTCCCACACACTCTGACCCCGACTCATTCACACTCTGATGCCGAATCCCCCACACTCTGACCTTGGCTCGCGTACCCTCTGACCCCAACTCTCACACACTCTGACTCCGACTCCCGCACACTCTGACCCCAACTCCCGCACACTCCGACCCCGACTTGCGTTACATCTGACCCCGGCTTGCGCACCCTCTGACCCCGACTCAGGCACCCACTGACCCCGTTTCGTGCACCCGCTGACCCCGACTCACGAACCCTCTGACACCGACTGTCACGCACTCAGACCCTGACTCCCTCACACTCTGACGCCGTCTCGCACAACCTCTGACCCCAACATGCGCACACTCTGACCCCGACTAGCGCAGCCTCTCACCCCACCTCGCGTACCCTCTGATCCCGACTCGGGCACCCGCTGAATTCAACTCACGCAACCTGTGACCTAACTCGCGCAACCTCTGACCCCGACTCCCGCACACTCTGACTCCGACTCCCGCACACTCTGACCCCGACTCCCGCACACTCTGACCCTGACTCCCGCACACTCTGACACCGACTCCCGCACACTCTGACCCCGAATTGCGCAACCTCTGACCCCGACTCGCCCAACCTCTGACCCCGACTCGCGCAACATCTGACCCCGACTCGCGCACATTCTGACACCGACTAGCGCACACACTGACCCCAACTCACGCAACCTCTGACCCCGACTCCCGCAACCTCTGACCCCGACTCGAGCAACCTCCAACACAATCTCGCGCACCCTGTGACCTCAACTCACGCACCCTCTGACACTGACTCGCACACCATCTGACCCCGGCTCCTGCACATTCTGACCCCAACTCCCTCACACTCTGACACCGACTCGCGCAACCTCTCACCCCGACTCCCGCACACTCTGACCCCGACTGCCACACACTCTGACCCCGACTCACGCAACCTCTGACCCCGACTCGCGCAACCTCTGACCTCGACTCGCGCAACCTCTGACCCCAAATCCCGCACCCTCTGACGCCGACTCGTGCAACCTCTGACCCCGACTCCCGCACACTCTGACACCGACTCCCACACACTCTGACCCCGACTCACGCACACTCTGACCCCGACTCACGCACACTCTGACCCCGACACCCTCACACTCTGACCCCGACTCCCCCATACTCTGACCCCGACTCCCCCACACTCTGACCCCGACTCCCCCACACTCTGACACCGACTCCCCCACACTCTGACACCGACTCCCCCACACTCTGATCCCGACTCCCCCACACTCTGATCCCGACTCCCCCACACTCTGACCCCTACAAACCCATACTCTGACCCTAACTCCCGCACACTCTGACCCCGACTCCCCCGCACTCCGACCCCGACTCCTGCGCACTCCCACCCCGACTCCTCCGCACTCCGACCTCGACTCCCCCGCCCTCCGACCCTGACTCCCACGCACTCCAACCCCGACCCCCGCGCACTCCGACCCCGACCCCGACTCCCGCGCACTCCGACCATGACTCCCGCGCACTCCGACCCTGACTCACACACACTCCGACCCCGACTCACACACACTCTGACCCCGACTCCCGCACACTCTGACCCCGACTCCCGCACACTCTGACCCCGACTCCCGCACACTCTGACGCCGACTCCCGCACACTCTGACCCCGACTCCCGCACACTCTGACCCCGACTCACACACACTCTGACCCCGACTCACACACACTCTGACCCCGACTCACACACACTCTGACCCCGACTCACACACACTCTGACCCCGACTCCCGCACACTCCGTCCCCGACTCCCGCACACTCTGACTCCGACTCACACACACTCTGACCCCAACTCCCCCACACTCTGACCCTGACTCCCGCACACTCCGACCCCGACTCCCGCACACTCTTGGTGTCAGGGTCAGAGAGTGGTGTCCAAAGTACCTGCTTATTTCAGACAATCATTTCTTTTTAACATAGCAAATGGACGCTGATAGCTTAAATGGGAGCCAGCTGGCTATAGGGAGGTGAGGCCCTTCCCCGTGCTGACTCTGGCCAGTCCCATGGCTGATGGAAGAGAAGGTATTCAGTAAAGGCAAGTGCTGAATCATTTATCCTGGCACTGGAGTAGTAGCAATGACCCATGGAAATAATCTGGGCCCATAATGTCCCCAAACCCACTCTCCAAGACCCCAGCATGAACTCAACTTCTGTGATGCCTCCTTTCAACACCCCCTCCACCCCCCACCCCCACCGTGCTGGAATGTCCGACTTCTGCCACCATCCCCATCCCCCCAACAGCTTACACTCTGCAACCGCAACACCCTCACAACCGACCTTGTCAGCAGTAATAATACAATAATCCTGCATAACCTTCAAACAACTGGTGACTGGAGACGGTGAGTGAAAGAACATGGTAAAATGTTCGCTAAAGGGCTGTCATCTGGACAGAACCAACAGGAGAAAGGAGCCACCATTCTGCTCCTTTATACTGTTAGGTTTTGTAGTCCTTATGTTTTTTTTTGTAATCTTATTCGTTAATAAATTTGATTTAGGGTTGTTAGCCTTTTGCTGTTTTCTGCCAATCTCAAAGATCAGGAGCCTGAAACTCTGGTTGCCAAGGCAACAGAATATGGGTGAGGCTTAGTCGTGTAGAATTCCTGCCCATTATCCATCTGAATTCTGGTAGTGATGGGCGGAAACACAGCATGCCACCCACAAATGGAGGTGGCATTACTATGGGCATCACCGAATATTGATCGTGGGGTTGACTGATTGCTTTGGGGAAACTGGGCTCCAGTGAAAGCAGCAACATTTTGGAGACTAAAGTTCAGCTCCGTCTTGTCCTTGAGCTCACTTATCCAGCAGTGGAACACTGCAGGGAATGTGCAGCCTCATTGCTGGTGGGCACCACATCAGCACTTTAGATGACGCAGACACATAGGAACAGGAGAAGGCCATTCGGCCCCTTGAGCGTGCTCTGCCTTTCAATTAGACGAAGGCTGATCTGTATCTTTACTCCATCTACCCACCTTATTTCTGTAACCTTTGCTTCCCTTCCCCAACAAAAACCGACTGATCGCAGTTTTGAAGTCTTCAATTGTTCCCTCGGCCTCAACAGTTTTCTGATGGAGAGAGTTCCAGATGTCCACTCTCCTGTGGGTGAAGAACATCTGACATCACCCCTCAACAGCCCAGCTCCCCTTTTAAAGTTATGCCCTCACATTCTGGACTCTCCCACAAGAGAAAATAGTTTCTCTCTAACGACCCTATCAATCCCTCTGATCAACTTCAACACCTCAATTTATTCACAAGTGCCCCTTTGGGGCAGGGTCAGGGGTCATCACTAAGGTAGTCAGAAATTCTGCCCTCATTCAGATCCTCCCCCAACAGCCCAGAGCTCTACAGTGGCATTATGTACTGGGTCTGGTCATTGAGCCATTATGGCACAGAAGAAGGCCATTCAGCCTGCTGAATGCATGCCTGCTAGCCTGCACCCCAATCTGATCAAGGAACGTCACATTCATGCAGGACATTTTTATTTATTCATTCACGGGATGTGGGTGTCACTGGCTGGGCCCAGCATTTATTGCCCATCCCCAATTGCCCTTGAGAAGGTGGTGGTGAGCTGCCTTCTTGAACCGCTGCAGTCCATGTGGTGTAGGTACACCTACACTGCTGTTAGGGAGGGAGTCCCAGGGTTTTGACCCAGCGACAGTGAAGGAACGGCGATATATTTCCAAGTCAGGATGGTGAGTGACTTGGAGGGGAATTTCCAGCTGGTGATGTTCCCATCTATCTGCTGCCCTTGTCCTTCTAGATGGTATTGGTTGTGGGTTTGGAAGGTGCTGTCTAAGGAGCCTTGGTGAATTCCTGTACTGCATCTTGTAGATGATACACACCCTGCTGCTACTGTGCCTCAGTGGTGGAGGGAATGAATGTTTGTGGATGGGGTGCCAATCAAGCCAGCTGCTTAGTCCTGGGCATCCTGATTGGGATTGCCATTGACTGGGATCTTGCTGTGTAAGTGGTTCTTTGCACTGAGTCTGAATCATCAGCATGGCTTGGTTTTAAAGAGTCAGGGTAGGAGGCACAGGGGTTCAGCTGTCTCCCCTTGTCAGAAGCCCACACAAGTTAACAGCTTGGACTGGTGGTTACTGCTGCAGGGAGCTGTGTAAAGTGGAAATAAAATCTGAATGCTCGACAGGAACACTTGCAATTTATTAAATGACTAAATCATGGATGAGCTGTCCCTCTCATCAGAGAGGATGCATCTGTTCATCTGATCAGCAGATTCCATCACACACTCTCTCTTTATCTCAGTGACTGTCTCTTTCTCTCTCTCCCTCTCTGACTGCATGTGTGTCTCTCTCTCTCTCGGTCTTCGGTCTCATAACTTTTCTCTTATTCTATTACTCAGTCTCTCTGCCAGTCTTTCTCTTGCTCTTAGTTTCTCTTTGCCTATCTCTCTCTCACACACACAGAATCTCTCTCTCTCTCTTTCCCTCCGTCTCTCTTTTCATAGTCGCTCTCGCTAACAGACACCATCTCTTCCATCCCCTCTTTTGGCGCTTGTTCAAATAAGTAACACAAAAGCATTTGATTTAACATTACACACTTTAAGAAAAATTTTGCGCTTATCAAGTTTACAAGATGAATGTGTGACAGCCCACTCAAGGATGTTGCAGAAACAGTAGCCACACATCGAGTGAAAAAAATTTACTGGGATTACGGGTTTTTCAGGAGACTGGGATTTGTTCCAAAAGGGGGTGGAAGCTGGAGAAAGCAACTTTCAACCAGAGCAAGAACACAGCTAGAAATCTGTGAGAAGTATTTAACAGCTCCCTGAGGATGGAGAGCAGCTTAGCTCTCCATAGCCCTGCCATAAGATCATGATGATATCTCATACCATGTGTCTGCGTTGCAGCCATGCCAAGTCAGAGTGCAGACATTGTTCACATCGTACCAGGTGCTACTAAGATCCGCTTCTCAGACAAGATTTCTGCTCCACAGGGAATGTGAAAACAAAGAACTTTCCGGCAAATGTGTCATACCCACCAGCCCATCCACTAACAGGGAGTCAGGTCATGAGAAATTGGACACACTCCAGAACAAGGCTTAACACTCCTATTATCTGCTTCAGGGACTGACCGGGCTGAAGTGGGGGAAGGCTTCACTTAGTCCCTATCCCACTTTCTCAAAGATTCTCCTGAAGGTGCTGACCCTCACTGGGGTTCAGCTCTCCCTCCTCTCCTCTCATATTCCTGTAACTAGGAAGAGGTCTCTAATCCCTCTCTCACTCCTGGAGTGGATGCAAGGTAAAGATTGTTCAATCCATCTCTCCCCATCACTGCCCGGTTCTCTCTATACACTGCAAACACTCTAATCTCTCTGAGTTCCTCCAACAATTTCTCTCTTGTCCCTTTGAAGATCTAAACAGTCCTGCACCCTCTTTCTCTTCCCCACATCCTCACTGCAAGCAACACACACACACACACACACACACACACACACACACACTGTCATTTCCAACTCAAACTCATTCAATCGCAGGGACTCCAACACTGTGATGTCATTCCCTCTCTTATCCTTCATTTAGCTTCAGTCATTGACTATTTCAAATCCAAGCAGGCTGTGAGCTAACCATCATTCCCTGCCTTGGGTCACTTCCCTTTCAATCTTTTCAACGTCAACGTTGGAATATAAATCCAAACGAGAGAGCAAATTCTTTAGGTAATTGTCCTGCCCCGTGGCTCTCAGCTTCCCACCGAATGGATTCCAATCCCTCGGTTGGGTTTTCGGGAAACAACCGTTTGATCACCTGCATTATCCACTGAGTTTGCAAGGGTCATGTTACCTTGTTACAGAATCCAGGCTGTACCAATGGGCTGGAGGGGAAGGGATGTGCATAGTGAGCGTTAACTCTACTGCCTGTGTCAATGAGGCTGGAAGCCCCAGCTTTACAGATTTATTTGATTTAGGATGCGTTTTAATCACAGCCAGGGTTGGGGGGAGGGGGTTGGGGGGGGAAGGGGTAATGATGAACAGCTGTACCAACAGATGTTCGAGGTAGTGATGGTGTGAAGGCTGACCTGTGGAGAGAGTCCATTGCTGACCTGGTTCATGGGATTGTTGGGTCCTGTTGCATTCATGAAGCTGTCGGGGTAGCTGGAGAAAGTGTGTCGATTGGATGTTAGGCCATAGGAGCCACTCTCTGCTGCAGCTGCCAGACCGCTCTGGTGCATAGATGAGGGCGGGAGAGGCTGTGGTCTGTGGACAGTGCTCCCTCCATCTGAAACCAATCACACATCACAATCATTTAGTCACACACTCAAGCCTGGTGCATCACACCCACAATGCATCTCTCCTCCCCTCCCACACTCCTGCCCTCTCTCCTACTCTCCTCCCCTCTCTCCTACTCTCTCCCCTCTCTCCTACTCTCCTCCCCTCTCTTTCTTCCACTCCCCTCCTTTTCTCTCCTCTCTACCTTCCTCCTCTCCCTCACTCCTTCCTTCTAGACTCTCTTCATCTCCTCACATACCCTTCCCCTCCTCTACCCTCCCCTTCCATCGCTTCAACTCTCCCCCTCCCCTCTTCCCATCTTATGGATTCAGTTCCACCAGCTGCGTCTGCTATCAGTGGCTGATGGGTGTTTGTGACACAGGGACATCGTGACTGAGCCCAATTCTGTGCTCACCCAGCATTCAGCAAGGACAGCAGAGATCACTGTCAGCGATCAGGAACATGAACTCTGGCTAATTCTGGCCCTGGGGCTCTAAGACCAACTGCCCTCCAGCTGACCTGGTCGAGATCAAGTCACTCTGCACAGGCCCAAAGGCCAGAGTCTGGACCGGATAGGTCACCGTCTTTCCCCTAGCCCAGTGGAAGAGGTCCTTAACACCTTAATGTTCAGATTTGAAGGATTTGTCTGAGGTTTCCAGTAGTTCTCACCTTCTTGAACAGTAACCTGGAGTCAATTGCTCATTCAGTGTAGGACATGTCCCATTTCCATTGGAACTAGCAGGGTGAAAATCAGATGGGTCTGAGAATAGGCAGGGGATTCCTCATCGCCGCACCGAGTGCTCATGCTGATATTAACGCTGATATTAACTCCTCGCTCTTTGCCAATTGAATCTCAAATATGTCAAACACACGGGGAAACAGGTTTTCATCAGGAGTGTGAAGCAGCGACAGGTTCCTGATTGTCCTGTCTGGTGAAGTGGTTTAACCGGGCAGCCAGTCTCAGTGTGAGCCATACCTGCCTGGCAAGCAGTCATGTTGGACTGGATGTCTCTCTTACCTTGGGAGAGGGTAGTTGTTGGGTACGATGACTCAGGCAGCTGGTATGGGGGTAACGTTGGCATTCCAGTAGGTGGGAAGCCGCCTGGTAACAGGTGGTTGAAAGCTGCCAGCTGATTGGCTCCAGCCTGCTTACGCCATCGGGCACGGCGATTACTGAACCAAACCTGAAAGGTGGAGAATGAATATTACAGAAATGTATTGATTGGATAAGAGAGCAGAGACCAGGGGGGCAGTGGCAGAGAGAGACATGGTCAGCACATTCTTAGTTCCCCTCGTTCTGTGTCGCCAACCTGAAATATCTATTCTGGGTGTATCTATTCTCTCAGCCTTGGTCCTCACTATTCCCTTGGCTTGGTCACAGACAAGGTCACTCCTTTGTTTCCCACCTCCTCTCTCCAGTTCCCTGTTTCTCCAACCCCCTTCCACTCTACAACTCCTTCCCTAAACCTCTTTATTACCCCCCTCTTCTTTTAAGATTTCATTCGTGTGTGTGTGTGTGTGCTGCCCAGAGGCAGCTCTTTGGCTCATTGTCTGATGATGCTTCATCCTGAGCAATCTGCTTGATCATTACATTCCACACTCAGGAACAGGGCACATACCAAATCTACCTCCGCTGGAATGGGAATCGAACCTGTGCTGTTGGCATTATTCTATGCCACACACGAGCTATCTAACCACCTGAGCTAACTGATCTCTTTCCTTTAAGACCCTCCTTAAAACCAACCTCTTTGATCAAGCTATTGTCACTCCAGCTAATATCTTTCTCTTTGCCTTGGTGCCCATTCTATATTTGATTTACATTACTGTGAAGTACTTTGGGATGATCGCTCTACATTAAAGGGGCTATATAAGGGACAGTTGTTGTTATTGTCCACGTACACTTGTCCACACCTATCCATGCACACACACCCTTTACCATCCCCTCTATCCTGAAGGTGCCAGTCTCACTAGGATTCAGTTCAATGAGCACCAGTCATCCTCCTCCAAATGTTGCATCCCTGTGTACACCCTCCATTTGTGAACCTCAGCGCTGATCTTTGGTGGGCTGTCCCACCATGGGAGGAATCACAGCCAAGTTGGATCCCACCCTCAGCTGCCCTCTTGCTTTCCATCTGGAGTCACTGGGATAGTGATCAGGAGCAGGAATCCTGGTGGACTGCTCCCCTCCTGAAGGCCTAGGAACACTGTGGCCCACTGTAGCACCTCCAAGTGATGCTGCAGCAAGTTATAGAGACAGGTTCCTGAGAGCTTTTGGATGGCAGGGAGATAGAAAATGCACAAAAATAGATAGACAGCTACAATACATGTCAAACCCCTGACCAAGACACGTACCGCTAAGTGTTTGCCTCCATATACACCCACACAGGTGAGTTTGTTGTATCCTAACATGAAGCAAAGTGATTCAGAGGTTGTGAGTTCAAATCCCAAGAGGGGAACCGAGTTCAGTAAATCTGGCAACAGATAAAATACCCATGAAAATTCTTGGATTGCCATAAAAAAACCCAACTGAGTTGCCCTGCCCTCTGGGGCAGGGAGCCTGCTGCAGTCTGTGTCACTCCAGTCCCAAACCAACATGGTTGATTGTTAATGTCCTCAGGATAATTAATGCAACCTCACTCATGTGACACCTACCCTCCGAACAAATATAGAGGGCACTGATTTCCGAGGGTCAAAGGTGAAGCAATGCCAAGTGCATCACAAATGTATTCATGTGCAGACTAACCAAGTGTGTGAAAATATTTACAGTCAGACCTCAGTGTGGGTTAGCTGTGTACCCAGGCATGAATCACTAGGCTTGGCTGCTATGGGAACTGAGTGGGAAATGGGCAAGACTGCCTCCAAATGAAAATTGACAGTAACAGTTGTGAGTGGGAGTGGGAGTGTTTGCGTTAAGCCTCCGGCTACACAGGGATCTTTTGTTTGACAGGAACAGGCCGAATTGCGACTCATCGGAAGCCTGGTTGGGATTACACTCTGAATCGGAGCCTAGCTTCACAGCAAAGGCTGATGCCTTTTCAAATTAATTGATGACATCTTTCAGAGTGCAGAGCTCAGACTTTGCTTTCCAAAATATTCAGTTCAAAGTGAGCACTGCTGGTCCAAATGCTAACCAGGACACCTGGAGTCGAATCTGTCTCCAATAACGGCCTGTCCCGGGTAGGCTAACAGCAGCATCACTGACCTCAAAGGGGCGAAAACAAACCAGACCACAGCAGGAAGCATTGGGACGATGTCCAGAGAACACAAGTAGGCACAACAAGGAAAATGGCCAATCAACTGTCAATTGCACTCTGCCCAAACGGACTCTACCCACCCGAATCTCCCACCCACATCCATCCCACACACTCTCAATTAATCTCCGTTCAAATCCGTGTGCAATTTACCCTTGATTAAACCCTATCTCAGCTGTGTAACCTGCTGAGGGAATGTGAAGTAATATCCTAAAGATAAATGAAGCAAACTTCACAATCTGCCTCTAAACTTACATGCCTCATCCCTAACCTGTTGCCTTGCTGAATGAAGATGTATAAAGAACATGGACTGGCACTGTTATTTGGCTTAAAGTACCCGATTTCAGTCACACTTTTCAGTGTTGCTATAATGCATTAATAGTCTTGAGACAGACTGAGTCAGATACACTCTATTACTATCACGTGCTTTAGGAAGCCCTGTCAGAGTTGATACACCATTCTACTGGGGAGACAGTGGCCTGGTGGTGATGTTACTGGGCTAGTAATCCAGAGGCCTAGGCTAATGATCTAGGGACATAGGCTCAAATCCCATCATGGCAGCTGGTGAAGTTTAAATTCAATTAATAATCTGGAATTGAAAAGCTCGTCTCAGTAATGGTGACCACGAAATTGTTGTCATCTGGTTCACTAATGCCCTTTAGGGAGGGAAATCTGTCATCCTTCCCAGGTCTGGCCTACATGTAACTCCAGACCCATAGCAACGTGGTTGACTCCTAACTGTCCTCTGAGACAGTGTGGCAAGCCAAACAGCTCGAGGGCTATTAGGGACGGGCAGTAAACGCTGGCCTTGCCGGCGATGCCAACATCCCATAAAAAAAAAAAGCATTTTAAAAATACTGCACCTCAAGCAGGCCTTTAGCCTAACTCTAGTCTGTTGCCATGGCATGTCAGCGGGTCCCTCAGAAGCTTTTAAGTTAGAAATGTACCATAGCTATGATATATAGCCTTAGACCAATAGCCCCGAGTCAGTCCTTTCTCTTTAATGGCAAATCATGGAGTCAAAACTGGAACAGGCACCGTTGCTAGGATACAACTCGGGCTTCAAGTAGTAGTTCCTCACTGTTACACTGGGCTTTCAGTAAGCCTCTGAAGCATGGTCAGGGTTCAGTCATTTACTCGTAATTCTGTAACCATGAGGTCAATTTTTTTTTATGGGGGAAGCCCAGTTATAAAGTTCAGACTTAAACTTCAGAATCTGCATCTTTGGTTTGTACTGCAGGTAGGTCAAGATTGGTGGTGGCGGTTGGGGGGGGTTGGGGGGAGGGGTGCGGGTGCAGTGCTGGTGGAGCAGTGATGGAGAGCGACATGGGGAGAAGACAAGAGTTGGTGTACGGAACCCAACTGTGAGAAAACAAACAGCGGCCTGTAGTGGGATATTTACTGCAGGTCAACATCAGACACTCCCATCTGCCCCCACCAGATAGATTTCACTGCAACTCTCAGCAAGACAGCTGAACTGTGTCCCTTCCTGTCCACAAAACCCCTCCTCCCTTTTATGTTCTCTTTAACTCCATCCCTCAGAAGGGAAAGTGCTTAGCAGGGACCCGGCTCGGAAAGAAATCCCTGGTCAAGGCAGACAGTGTGTCACCCCGAGGTAACACTAGAGACACTCGGGCCTACATTACCCGGCTTTTCACTGTCTCCAGCCACAGTAATGCCAGATTATTAAATTTCACAATCAGGAGGAGAAGAGGTCAGAAACAGAGCCGTAAAAAATCTAAACATTAAAGCGTCTGGGCTGCTGTAAAGGCCCTTAGGTTGTTATTGATGGGGGAGCCAGAGAGTGACAATACTTGCCCAATAGTTAATGAAACATGTTGCGCTGTGGTTGAAGAGAATCTTTGGGTATTGGGGGAGTTAAAGATGGAGCGGATTCAGAGAATGGGGATTGTGAAGCAACTGTACTTTTCCCAATCTGGATCACGTTTCAAAGCTCCTGCTGGAGTCAGCCCCTCTCTTTTACAGTTATGTTTCCCCTCTTCCATCCTTTTCCAAAGGCCCTGACTGTTGCCGGGGTAACGGTTCCATAGGCGTTGGTAAAATGCCTGTAGCTCTTTCCAGGGATGATTTCCTGGTATATCAGCCTCAGCAGCCACAGACCGATGGGCTGTTTGACTCTGGATATCATCACAGTCACATCTTATCCACTTCTCACCTTAATGGGCAAGTCGGTGGTGAGGGGCTGGCTAATTTTCAGCTCATGAAGGAATTGTCAATCTCAGTCGCTGTTCAAGGTCTGGCCACAGTTTTAATGCTCCTCATTATAAAAAAAGGGACATCAAAGGCGGAGGGCTCAGATGATGCAGATTCTTCAGGATGACCCTTCATCTCTCACCAGCCCGCAGCGGGTAGACACTGCAGACTCTTCTCTGATTTAGGAAGGGGGGGCGGGGGGGGGGGGGGTAGGGAGGGACTGGGGGAGGGGTTTGGGCAGAGGGGATTGTGGGACTGGTGGGGAAGACACAATCACCAAATCTTCCAGGATTGTCCAAGAGGTTGGACATGTCAAGGGGCCAATGGCAGAGGTGGGAGCAGAAGGTGATTGAAGGCAGGAGACTATGTGAAGAAACCTCCTGGAATAGATCCAAACAGGTCTGGTGACGCTGAGAGTTGGTGTGGGGGTGGGTGGGGGGGTGGGGATGGTGACTGGAGAAATAATTGATAGGCCAAAGGAAAGAACGAGAGAGGAAGAAAAGAGATAAGAAATGACAGAGTGAGAGATAATGGCAGGATAAGTTTTTTTCCCTGGATGAGTGTTGGCCAGGTAGGATTGTGTCAGTACAGAGGGTCTGGGATTAATTACATGGAAGCTGGAGATAAGGATCAGCTCCCGCAATTTGTCAGACAAGCTAGTAAGTGATCCCTTACACAGGGGAGAGGCCCAGCATCGTGCCCTCAATTGGAGCCTGCCTGTTTTATGAAGATAAATTGTCTTCCAGGTGCTGAAGTGTAACAGAGCGTAGCTACAAACACAAGAGCTCGCACAGTGAGGGAGCAGGAGCTCCAGTTTGGCAAACACTTTCCCAATCCCAGCTCCTCCAACGCCACTCCTTCTGCCGCTTTTTCCTCACAGAACATTCTGGAGGTTGGTATTGTCGATCATTGTCATTCCCTCAAATGTTACATCCTAGTGGCAATTAACCCTTTAGTGACCCAACGAAGCCTGGCACATAAAAGGAGATGGTGGTAAAAGCAGAAAGAGGTGGAAAGGCTAGAGGGGTCTGCGAGTGCCTGGAAGAGACAACTAAGAGAGTACTCCAGGGATAAACTGTCACTGGGCCCACCTGAGAGACAACAGGCTGAGCAGGGAGGAACAGGCCTGGAGACTGGGACACTCCTGAATAGGGAGAGGAAGGAGGGATGGTGGAGAGAGATGGGAGAGGAAGAAAGTGTTGAAGAGAAGACTGGGGAGTGGGGAGTGAGGGAGTGGGGAGAGAGGGAGTGGGGAGAGGGGGTGTGGGGAGAGAGGAAGTGGGGAGAGGAGTGGGGAGAGAGGGGGGTGGGGGAGAGAGGGGGGTGGGGGAGAGAGGGGGGTGGGGAGAGAGGGAGTGGGGAGAGAAGGGAGTGGGGAGAAAGGGAGTGGGGAGAGAGGGAGTGGGGAGAGGGAGTGGGGAGAGGGAGTGGGGAGAGAGGGAGTGGGGAGAGGGAGTGGGGAGAGGGAGTGGGGAGAGAGGGAGTGGGGAGAGGGAGTGGGGAGAGGGAGTGGGGAGAGAGGGAGTGTGGAGAGAGGGAGTGGGGAGAGAGGGAGTGGGGAGAGAGGGAGTGGGGAGAGAGGGAGTGGGGAGAGAGGGAGTGGGGAGAGAGGAAGTGGGGAGAGGAGTGGGGAGAGAGGGAGTGGGGAGAGAGGAAGTGGGGAGAGGAGTGGGGAGAGAGGCGGGTGGGGGAGAGAGGCGGGTGGGGGAGAGAGGCGGGTGGGGGAGAGGGGGGGTGGGGAGAGAGGGAGTGGGGAGAGAGGGAGTGGGGAGAGAGGGAGTGGGGAGAGAGGGGGGTGGGGAGAGAGGGAGTGGGGAGAGAGGGAGTGGGGAGAGAGGGGGGTGGGGGAGAGGGGGGGTGGGGAGAGAGGGAGTGGGGAGAGAGGGAGTGGGGAGAGAGGCGGGTGGGGGAGAGAGGCGGGTGGGGGAGAGGGGGGGTGGGGAGAGGGGGGGTGGGGAGAGAGGGAGTGGGGAGAGAAGGGAGTGGGGGGTGAGGGGAGTGGGGAGAGAGGGAGTGGGGAGTGAGGGGGTGGGGAGAGAGGGGGTGGGGAGAGAGGGGTTTGGGGGAGAGAGAGTGTGTGGGGAGAGGGAGTGGGGAGAGAGGGGGTGGGGAGAGAGGGGGGTGGGGGAGAGAGAGTGTGTGGGGAGAGGGAGTGGGGAGAGAGGGAGTGGGGAGAGAGGGAGTGGGGAGAGAGGGGGGTGGGGAGAGAGGGAGTGGGGAGAGAGGGAGTGGGGAGAGAGGGAGTGGGGAGAGAGGGGGGTGGGGAGAGAGGGAGTGGGGAGAGAGGGAGTGGGGAGAGAGGGAGTGGGGAGAGAGGGGGGTGGGGGAGAGAGGGGGGTGGGGGAGAGAGAGTGTGTGGGGAGAGGGAGTGGGGAGAGAGGGAGTGGGGAGAGAGGGGGGTGGGGGAGAGAGGGAGTGGGGAGAGAGGGGGGTGGGGGAGAGAGGGAGTGGGGAGAGAGGGGGGTGGGGGAGAGAGGGAGTGGGGAGAGAGGGGGGTGGGGGAGAGAGGGAGTGGGGAGAGAGGGACGGGGAGAGAGGAAGTGGGGAGAGAGGGGGGTGGGGGAGAGAGGGAGTGGGGAGAGAGGGACGGGGAGAGAGGAAGTGGGGAGAGAGGGAGTGGGGGGGTGAGGGGGTGGGAGGGAGAGTGGAATGGGGAGAGAGGGAGTGGGGAGAGAGGGAGTGGGGAGAGAGGGGGGTGGGGGAGAGAGGGAGTGGGGAGAGAGGGACGGGGAGAGAGGAAGTGGGGAGAGAGGGAGTGGGGAGAGAGGGACGGGGAGAGAGGAAGTGGGGAGAGAGGGAGTGGGGAGAGAGGGAGTGGGGGGTGAGGGGGTGGGAGGGAGAGTGGAATGGGGAGAGAGTGTGTGGGGAGAGAGGGAGTGGAGAGAGAGGGAGTGGGGAGAGAGGGGGTGGGGAGAGAGGGGGTGGGGAGAGAGGGAGTGGGGAGAGAGGGGGGTGGGGGAGAGAGAGTGTGTGGGGAGAGGGAGTGGGGAGAGAGGGAGTGGGGAGAGAGGGAGTGGGGAGAGAGGGAGTGGGGAGAGAGGGGGGTGGGGGAGAGAGGGGGGTGGGGGAGAGAGAGTGTGTGGGGAGAGGGAGTGGGGAGAGAGGGAGTGGGGAGAGAGGGAGTGGGGAGAGAGGGAGTGGGGAGAGAGGGGGGTGGGGGAGAGAGAGTGTGTGGGGAGAGAGAGGGGTGGGGGAGAGAGAGTGTGTGGGGAGAGGGAGTGGGGAGAGAGAGTGTGTGGGGAGAGGGAGTGGGGAGAGAGGGAGTGGGGAGAGAGGGAGTGGGGAGAGAGGGAGTGGGGAGAGAGGGCGGTGGGGAGAGAGAATGGGGGAGAGGGAGTGGGGAGAAAGGGAGTGGGGGGTGAGGGGAGTGGGAGGGAGAGTGGAATGGGGAGAGAGTGTGTGGGGAGAGGGAGTGGGGAGAGAAGGGAGTGGGGAGAGAGGGAGTGGGGGGGGAGAGTGTACGGGAGAAGAGTGGGAGGAGAGAGAATAGGGAGAAAGGGAATGGGCCGAAGAAGTGGGGAATGTGGCGAGGGCAATAATGGAGAAAAAGCAGGGGTGAGGGGAAGAGTGGGTGGAAAGGTGGGAGAGATCGGACCTGGAGAGAGGTGAGGTTACTCCTGCATCCTCTGAATTCCCAAGGGAAAAGAGTTTAAACATTGAGATGATTGCTTCAAGCCAGCGCTTTAAGAGGATATGATGGGCAACGCACTGCCAGCTCCTGTGGAATTGCCTGGCACTTGTCACATTGGCCCCTTGGGTTTGTGTGTTATGCACTAATTTCTGTGGTTTACAGAGAGACAGTGGGGTCAGGGCAGTGACAGGCGAGTTGGCCACTCATTTCACATGAGAGATACGGAGCAGGCTCCTGGTTTACTCTTAACCACTTTACACAGCACCAAGTGGAAATGACCCATATTGAATGTTGTGTGAGGGAGAGCCATCAATGTCAGTTGACAGATGCCGTTCAGACTTAGAATGCATTCTGTTCTTCATTTGTTCTTGAGCCAAGCTCTAACTAACCTGCACTTGCCCCAAGTCTTGTGTTTCTTTCCCATTCTGCAGCGTGCACTGGGGTCATGGAGAGTTAGTAATATCACTGTTCCCTGTACACAGGAGGGAGAGTGAAATACTTCCCACAGTGTCCTGGCTGTGTGTCTGTCCCATGACCGAAGGATACATTTGTCTCACATGGTTCCTGCAGTTTAAATAAATTCATTCACCCCCAAATGAAATTACTGTGTAACATGACTGTTCATCTGTACAAAGGCTTGGCGGTGACAAATCCAGCTCTGACGATGAATTTGCAACATGTTAATAGCCAAAAGTCAGCAGTGAAAGGAGGCTGAAAGGTGGAGGCTGGGATTTGAGGGTCACACACTTGCTCACAAGTAAGAAAAAGAGAGAGAAAGCAGGAAAGATAAAGACACCTTCTGCACCCTCAGGGCATCTCAAAGTGCTTTACAGCCAATTTACTTTAGAACTGTGGCCACTATTGTAATGTAAGAAACACAGCAGCCAATTTACACACAGCAAGCTCCCACAAACAGCAACATGATAATGGGTAGATCATCTATTTCAGCAATGCTAGTTCAGCACACCACAATAGTGCCACAGGATTGTTTACATCCACCTAAGCGTAAATAAAGCCTAGGCTTAACATCACATCCAATAGACAGCACTTCTGACAGTGCAGCACTCCCTCAGTGCTGCCCATGAACATCAGCCTGGATTGCATGCTCAAGTCTCTGGACTGGGACTTGAACTCACAACCTCCTGGTTCCAAAGCAGGTTCCTGCTCACCGAGCCACAGCTGACACACTGAATAGAATGAAAGTAGAATTTTAACTCCCTGCTTGATGAGAGAGAGGTGGAAGAGGTAAAATGGAAAAATGCATTTCCTCTCCATTCCCCGTTTTTAACGGTGCTGGGTTTTGACAATGAATGAGGTCCCCAGTGGTCTCATTATTAAATACAAATCAAGGCTCAGTGAGGTACATGGAACCCCCACTGACATTTGAACCTGTTTCCACCCACGGCATGCACCACAATCACTGCCCAGGCAAAGCTGATTGAAAAGGGAGCAGCACACAGACATTCCTGAAAATGAGGTGTCAACCTGGTGAAGCTACAACAAAAGACTGCTTGCGTGTCAAACAGCAGAAGCAGCATGCTGTAGACAGAACTAAGCGCTCCCACAACCAACGGATCAGATCTCAGCCCTGCAGTCCTGCCACACCCAGTCATGAATGGTAGCGGACAATTAAACAACTCACTGGAGGAGGAGGGTCCACAAATATCCCCATCCTCAATGATGGGGGAACCCAGCACATCAGTGCAAAAGATAAGGCTGAAGCATTTGCTATGATCTTCAGCCAGCAGTGCCGAGTCAATGATCCATCTCGGCCTCCTTCGGAGGTCCCCAGTATCGCAGATGCCAGTCTTCAGCCAATTCAATTCACTCCACGTGATATCAAGAAATGGCTGAAGGCACTGGATACTACAAAGGCGATGGGCCCTGACAGTATTGCGGCAATAATACTGAAGACTTGTGCTCCAGAATTAGCTGTGCCCCCTAGCCAAGCTGTTCCAGTACAGCCACAACACTGGCATCTACCAGGCTGTGTGGAACATTGCCCAGTTATATCCTGTACACCAAAAGCAGGACAAATCCAACCTGGCCAATTACCGCCCAGCATACTCTCCATCATCAGTGAAGTTCTAAATATAATTCTAATGTGCCTCAAGGTAGCTAAAGGGACCCTTTTGCTCTTGTTTCATTTTCAAATGAGTTGCTCATACAAAATCTTAGCTTTGAGGGGTAGAAAGATCGAGAGAAACTTGTTTGTTGGGAGGAAGAATAAAGGCGGCAGCTGTTCCGAACACACATTCCAGAAGGATTTCGCACTGCCAGATCCTGCCTCTTCCCACCACTTTCAAGTCCGCCGATCCCTCAAATATTTTCTACATTTCAGCGTCAATAGCTCAGCCTCTCTGGGGCCTTCTGAAAAACTGCAAACATTAATCACTAACTGCTCACACGGCCTTAAACTCTGCCCATTCCCCACCCACACAGGCATGGGGCACCAGAACTACAGGGTCTTTACGCTAACCCTGGAAAATAAGGCCAGCGGCATGGGATGTCCCAAACCCACCCACCCCCACCCCCACCCTCACCCCCACCAAAAAGTCACCACGTCTGACATTGGGCAAATGGATTTTTTCAGAGATTTGGAATCTCAGAGACTGAGGTGAAGAATTGATGATGGGGAAGGGTTTGAAGGATAACTGAGGGAATGGTGCTGACCTATGCGAGATGTGAGAGGAAGGGGTCTTGGTATGTGTCTTTTCACTCTGTGCTCGCTTCATATGGTCCAAAAGGATTAAGGTGGGATAGCTGTGTGTCAGCCATGGCTCATTCTTGCCTGAGTCAGACATTCACCGGTTCAATCCCCACTGCAGAGACTTGAGTGGCTAATCCAGGATAACACTCCTAGTGCTGCACTTTGGAAGGTGCCATCACTTAGCATGCTGAACCAACATCCACTCTGTCCCTTCAGGTGCACGATCCCATCACTATTTCAAAGAAGAGTCTTCTCCAAGTGTCCTCCTCGAGATTCATCCTTCCACAGACATGATCGTCATGTTGTTGTTTCCTGATCTGACTCAGCTTCACATCTCCTGCATAAATGTCCTTTAATCTGCTGTTCCACTTTCTCAGAGCCGGCAGCTTACCGTGACCTGTGCTGCCTCGACTGTTTTTTTAAATTGACGGAGTAGTTCCTGGTGCGCAATGTCTTTGCTGTTAGGGTAAGAGGTGCTGAGTACATCAGGGTCCCACTTTAATCCAACCACTCTGTAAGGCAGACTCATGGTCCGGTTAAAACCCTTCCCCCAGTCCTGCCCTAGCCCAAGTGTCTGTGCTTTGCTGACACAATTTCTGGTTCTTGCCATTTTGTATCGAGGCTCTGTCCAGCCACTGTTCAAAGCATCAGGGAGAGTTGTCCCCCTCCAGCTGTCATTTCGAACAGGACATTCCGACATTAAAACAAGAAGTGCAGTAACAACACACAAAACTCACAAGCCAAAAAAAAAACCCAGCTAAATTCCCAATTCTACTGATAACACAGTCCAAGGTGAGGGGGCAGAATGTAGGGCCCAAATAATTCACCTACAAATGTTTCCAAATAGGATTGGAGAAAGTCTCTATCGATGAGAGGCAGGGTTTTACTTTCTGTCACTGAATCATACAAAGATACAGCATGGAAGAAGGCTACTCAGCCCATCAGACCTGTGATGGCTCTTTGAAAGCTCTGTGCAATTAATTCTACTCCCTTATTCTTTCCCCATAGCCCTGCACCTTTATCCCCTCAACTGTCTGTCCAATTCTCTTTTGAAAGATAAAAAAACCACAGAATTTGTGTTCCACGTCCCCACAACTTTCATAACACAATTCTCTGCATAAACAGAAAAACATTTCTTCATGGTTCTTTTGGATATCACCTTAAATCTGTCCTCTGGTAACCAACACTTCTGCCCTGCAGGTCTGGCAGCTTCTGAGCTCTGGAGAAGAGTCATATTGAGCGTTAACTCTGTCTCTCTCTCCACAGAGGCTGCCACACCTGCTGAGTTTTTCCAGCACTTGCTGTTTTTATTTCAGGTTTCCAGCATCTGCAGTATTTTAGCTTTTACTTCTCCACTGGAAACAGTTTCTCCTTATCTAATCTCCCTTATGATTTCGAACACTTTTATCAAATCTTCTGCTCTGAGGACAAGCCCAGCTTTCCCAGTCTCTCCGCAGAGCATCAACAGGAGCTACCTCATGTGGTCAGCACCATTTTAAACCCACGGGGATGAATTCATTGATCCTCTCCCCTCTCTCGGTGGGTAATTCCATTCAAAGGTGTAAAACCAGCCTGAGGCTCAAAGTAGCTTTATTTCTGATCCCTGCTGTTTTCCATGAGCTTCCCACACAATCTCAGCTAAAGGTTCTCTGCTTTGCAAACAGTTTGAATGTTGGGTTAAAAATTTACACTCCTGGAGGTGAGGGGTGTCATGCCAGTGAAATGCCGCAAACTCTCACCAAGCAGGCTGGGCAGTACCTAACTGAGCTTTATCTGTTGAACAGCTGAGCTATATGGACCAGTTACAGCCCCATTTTAAACCCTCGCTCACTGTTAAATGAACTGATCTTACTCAGGACAGCAGTGAGGCTGCCCAGCTGGCCTCAGGGTGAGAGAAGGGAATACCCAGGGTTTCTTCTCCTGATCACTGTCTGGACATTGAGTGAGGATGGTATTAGGCTTGGCTGTATTGCTCTCCACTATCAAATCCCCTGGCAACACTGTCTAGCTCACATAGGAATGATGAGTTATTGGAGGATGCTTGGCATCTTAGCAACTATGTTCTGGCAGTGAGTCAAATGGGCCTTTGGCAGCAGCAAGCAATGGACTGGTAATGAATCCACATTCAGTTTTAAATCACTCCCAATGTTCTTTCATACTTAAGTCAATGGTTTAGGGCAGGAGGCCGAGTCCACTGAGCCTGTTTCCCGCTACTGGCAAACATCAGTTTCACTCCTGGTGTTTGTCTGCTCCAACGGGGGAGCCGAGAGAGAGGGAGCTTTGGTGAATATTTAGCACCGGGAAGGTCCAGTGATATGATAGGCATGACTCTGTCCTCGCCCTGTCTTAACCTACGGGCTCTGAGTACAGCATCTGTGTAGTTTGTAATTGTTGGAGCAGAAGCTGCTGCTATTTGTTCCTGAAACAGTACCACAGTGTAATCATAATACTAAAGAAACATCCTTGCAGAACCCCAACTCTCACACCTTGATGTTGCTTATTCACCAAGTGTGAACATCACTAGATAAACATACAACTGAACAAATCTTCCAATCTCACTGGGCCAAAACCCCTCCCATTCATTCCTACAATACAGAATCCCTATGGATTTAAACCCCTTCCCATTCACTCCCATTATACAGTGTTAAAAACAAAAAAACTGCAGATGCTGGAAATCCAAAACAAAAACATAATTGCTTGGAAAAACTCAGCATGTCTGACAGCATCGGCAGAGAAGCTCCACCGATGCTGCCAGACCTGCTGAGTTTTTCCAGGTAATTCTGTTTTTGTTTTCCATTATTCAGTGTTCCTGTTCCATTGACTTAGAGAAGGAAAGGGAAGGGGTTTCATGGTGCACTATAGGGGGGATTCCAGAAGAGTTGCACAAACTCAGGAAAATCAACATAAACAATGGGAATTGTTGCTAATGTGTGGCAAAGGGATGTTAGCAGTTTATGTGATAATGGTTGGATTGACTCCATGCAGGTTCCACTCTCAGGTGATGGACAATGTAAATTTTTAGCTTTGATGTGTACTCCCCCCCTCCCCCCACCCCAACCCCATGATAAGAACGAGCATGGTGCCTGGGAGGAGCCTGGTATTGGGACCAGCAGTTGGTCTTTCATTATTAGCATCTTCTGGCTCGTGGGAGCAGTTTGTCAAAGGGAGCAGTTAGAACAGGACACGTGGATGTGCCAATAAATTATCCTGGCTTCTCCCGCTGCACTGTCATAACTTTAATGGGAAGATAGAGGTAAACAGGGTCTCTGGAAAAGGTACAACAGTGGAGAAGGAGGAGCTCTGAGAGCAATGACCCACTCATACCCACCACCACCCCCCCCCACCCCCCTCCCCCCAACAACCCCGAAAAGGTTCAGAGCAGGGAATCAGAGAAGAGAATGAAAAATCAAAGATGGAGGGAGGGATGAATAGGCTGATGTAAAGGTTCAGTCGGACCTGTCAGTCTCGATGAAGCCTGGATTGTAACTTTCAGCCTGGTTAGAACTAACGTCGCAACTGGAAGCAGGACATGGCAGTTTGACATATGTCAGTGGGTAAAAACCAGCAGCCCTGTCCCTGCACTGGTGGCTTTGGAGGTGCCAGGGTTCCTCTTGTTATAAAGTCAGAGTCATTACAGCACAGGAGGCCATTTGGCCCATTGAGTCCATGCCAGCTCTCCGTAGAGTAACCCAGTGAGTCCCATTCCCCTGCTCTATCCACAGCAAGTTTGTTTCCCTCAAGCATCCATCCAATTTCCTTCTAAAATCATTGACTGTCTCCGCTTCCACCATTCTCATTGGCAGCGAGTCCCAGGTCATGACCACTGTCTGGATGAAAACCAACTTGCTCACATTCCACCCACCCCCCTCCCACATCTCTTGCCCAAAACCTTAAATCTGGATCCCCCCGGTCCTTGTACAATCAGATACTGGGAACAGCTTTATCTAAACCCGTCATTATCTTGTAGACCTCTTATCAAAATCTCCCTTCAATCTCTTTTGCTGAGTTGAAAAGAATAAAAGGATATGATGATGAAGTAGGGTCTAAGGAGGCTGATCTGGAGCAGAAATGCTGGTGTAGACCTCTTCTGGGCTGTTTCTGTGCTGTAGACTCTATATGACATTTCAACATACAAAATAGGAGCAGAAGAAGGCCATTAAAGCCCCTCAAGCCTGCTCTGCCATTCAGTAAGATCATGGCTGATCTGTTTGTGTTTAGATTTCCACATTCCCATCTCCCCCAATAATCTTTGATTCCCTTACCTAACAAGAATCAGTCTACATCTGCCTTAAAAATATTCAATGACCCCGCCTCCACCACCTCCTGAGGCAGAGAATTCCAAAGTTGCACAACCCTCTGAGAAAAAACTCCTCATCTCTGTCCTAAAAGGGTGATCCCTAATTTTAAAACAGTGCCCCCTAGTTCTGGACTCACCCACAAGAGGAAACATCCTTTCCACATCCACCTTGTCAAGGCCGTTCAGGATCTTGTCTACTTCAATCGAATCACCCCTCACTCTTCTAAACTCCAGTGGGAACAACTCGAAGTGACCTTGTGTAACTCAGTGAGCTCACCTGGACTCGTGCCTCTGTGAGTTTGGTCCTCTGAGCTAGCTCTTCTCTGGTGTAGATGTCAGGGTAATGGGTCCTCTCAAAGGCCTTCTCCAGCTCCTCCAGCTGTTCTGCCGTGAAGGTGGTGCGGCTGCGACGCTGTTTACGTTTGAGCGGGAGGTCTGGCTCAGATTCTACGTCCGAGGTGCCGTCGTCCAAGCGATTGCCTATTGAGGGGTAATTTTGAAAAGAATCAGGAATGGGCGGTGTTTACAAAGAACAACATGAGCATCTCTCACAAGTCCTGAAGGGAAGATGATTTCTCGTCAAGCCAAGGACACATTGAGGGCCCAGCCAAAGTAACATGGAGGTGGCGATAGGGCCAAGGTTAGACTGAGGAGCAGTCCAATCCTTCACTCTGCTTCCAGTCAGACACTACATGTCAATGGGAATGTTGTGCTGTATGTTCTCTCATGGCCTCTCATGGAAGCACAAAATGGGCAATAGTAAATGAGGAGGTAATTTCATCACAAATCAGGTGTAGTGTAAAAGATTTACTATAGCTCGTTTTGATTCCCCGCCCAAGAGAAATTTCAGCTTCATTTCAGACATTACAGAACCTACTATTGACATCGAGCGGTAGAACCTAGTTATCACGGCAATGTTTTCTGCAGCTCTGGTCAATGTGACAATAGCCACGGTCTCATGTACGAGTGCTGATGGAGCAGTCAAACTCAGTGCTCCAAGCCCTGGATTCAACCCAAAGCCATGACAGGGCCCAGTGTGAAAGATCCACAGTGAATGATCCAGAGTACAAGATCCAAGGTAAAGGATCCAGTGTGAAGGTTCCAGTTCGAATCACATTTTGTTTGTTCTACTAAAACCAACACTTCTGTGGAGTCTCAGCCAGACCCCATGTGTGAGTGTAAATAACAATTGTCAGCAAATGAAAAGAGTGGTGAAGAAGGAGTGGGGCCAATTTGGGACCAAAAAGGGGATTTGCACACTGAGACAGAGGACATGGCTGAGGTGTTAAATGACTACTTCGCATCTGTCTTTACCAAGGAAGAAAATGCTACCCAGGCCATGGTGAAAGAGGAGGCATTTCATACACTAGATGGGTTTAAAGTTGAATGGATAGGTTATCTGTACTTAAAGTTGATAAGGCACCAGGACTGGATGACATACATCCAAGGATACTGAGGAAGTGAGAGTGGAAATTGCAGGGGCTCTGGCCATAATCTTTCAGTCTTCCCTGGACTCAGGGGTGACTTCAGAGGACTGGAGAATTGCAAACATTACACCCTTGTTCAAAACAAAGGTGTAAGGATAGGCCATGCAATTACAGACCAGTCAGTCTAACTTCAGCCGTGGGGAAACTTCTAGAAACAATCATTTGGAACATAATTAATGCTCACATGGGCAAATGTGGGTTAATTAAGGAAAGTCAGGGTGGATTTCTTAAGAGAAAATCGTGTTTACTAACTTGCTGGAGTTTTTTGAAGAGGTAACAAAGAGGGTTGATCAGAGCAATGCAGTTGATGTGGTGCACATGGGCTTCTAAAAGGCATTTGATACACAACAGACTCCTGAACAAAGTTATAGCCCTCAGAATAAAAGGAGCAGGAGCAAAATGGGTACAGAATTGGCTGAGTGACAGGAAACAGGAGGCTTTTTGGGCTTAAGGAAGGTTTGTAATGGAGTTCCCCAGGGGTTGGTGTTGGGACTCTTGCTTTTCCTGATTTGACCTTGACCTTAGCGTACAGGGCAAAATTTTACCATTTGTAGATGATATGAAACTTGGAAGCATTGTGAACTGTGAGGAGGATAATGTACAATCTCAAAGGGACGTAGACAAATTGGTGGAATGGGTGGACAGGTGGCAAATGACGATCAATGCAGAGAAATGTGGAGTGATTCATTTTGATAGGAAGAACATGGAGAGACAGTATAAAATAAAGGGTACAACTCTAATGGGGGTGCAGGAGCAGAGGGACCTGCATGTATATGTACATAAATCATTGAAGGTGACAGGACAGGTGTTGAGAGAGCGGTTAATAAAGCATACAGTATCCTAGGCTTTAATAACAGGAACACAGGATACAAAAGCAAGGAAGTTATGTTAAACTTGTATGAAACACTTTTTGACCTCAGCTGGAGTATTGTGTCTAGTTCTGGGCACCACACTTTGAGAAGGATGTGAAGGCATTAGAGAGAGTGCAGAAAAGATTCATGAGAATGAGAAACTCCAGTTATGAACATAAATTGGAGAAGTTAAGACTGTTTTCCTTGGAGAAGAGAAGGCTGAGAGGAGATTTGATAGAGGTATTCAAAATCATGAGGGGCGTGGACTGAGCAGATAGGGAGGAACTGTTCCCATTGGTGGAAGGATCAAGAACGAGAGGGCACAGATTTAAAGTAATTTGCAAAAGAAGCAAAGATAATATGAGAAAAGCTCTTACACACAGCGAGTGGTTAAGGTCCGGAATGGACTGCCTGTGAGTGTAGCAGAGGCAGGTTCAATCGAAGCATTCACAAGGGAATTAGACTGTTATCTGAAAAGGTCCAATGTCCAGGGTTATGGGGAGTGGGTGGGAGAACGGCACTAAGTAAATTACTCATTCGGTGCAGACATGAGGGGCCGAATGGCCTCCTTCTGTGCTGTAATTCTGTGGAGAGTGTAACAAATCCGGACCAGGTGCTGCTCTCACTGTGCCCACAGGTACGATCTGAGACATAGACCAGGCTAATGACCAGGAGCAGGAAGGGGCTGACAGGGATTGGAGCCTCTGCTGAGATCAGCTAAACTCAGTCTGGACTGGAGACTGAACCTGGGGTCTTCCTGTGCACAATGGCTCAGCACCATTGGACCATCAGAGAGGATTGTAACGCCAACAGAGTTACAGCTCATTAAACAGTGTCATTAAGATGGTCGGACCCTTCTCCCCTGTAAATTAACAAGGCATTGTGAAATAGTTCCTTTTTATAACTCTACAAGCTGGGACTGGTTGAATCAGACCCTGCTGGGGCTGAACATCAGGCCAGCCCTTCTCAAAGGCTGAAGGATATTTAATGCTGTGAGGCTCCTGTGAAGATCAGTTAGGGCCTGCTAACATTTCTCAGCATCACCAACAGGGTTTAGCAGCTTTTGGTGTGAAGCTGGAGGCTGCAACACATCAGCAATTTATGATGGCTCTCCGGGAAACACAAAACAATTGGCTGGATAGGGGCAATGCATTTTGCACAGTCTACACCAAATTCATCTGGCTCTGTCTCACCAAGCCCATCCTCACCTGCAACAAACTGAACACTAGCGGGTTACTGGCTACCTCCTGGGCCGGTGTGAGTGTCAGCAGTGCATTCGACCGTGTGAAGCATCACAACCGCTCCCACACCTGCCAACATCCATAGCAAAGGCACATGGAATTCCCCTCAGGAGTTTCAGGTTAATGATCCACAAGCGGTAACCTTGGCGGATACTCCCCTCCCTAACCTGGGGGCTGCTAAACTGCCAAAGATCATCTAATTAGGAGTTGTCTACATATCAAACATTCCCCTCAATAACACCCAGATAAAACCCACACCCCTCACTGTAACACCCAAACATAAGCCATAACCCTCACTAACACACAAATATAACACACACCCCTCACTGTAACACCAAAATATAAAACACACCCCTCACTAACACCTAAATATAACCCACACCGCTCACTGTAACACCCAAATAAAACCCACACCCCTCACTGAAACACCCAAATATAACCCACACCCCTCACAGTGACACCCAAATATAACCCACACCCCTCACTGTAAAACCCAGATATAACCCACACCCCTCACTGTAACACCCAGATATAACCCACACCCCTCACTGTAACACCCAAATATAACCCACACCTCTCACTGTAACACCCAGATATAACCCACACCCCTCACTGTAACACCCAAATATAACCCACACCCCACACTGTAACACCCAAATATAACCCACACCCCTCACTGTAACACCCAAATATAACCCAGACCCCTCACTAACACCCAAATATAACCCACACACCTCACTGAAACACCCAAATATAACCCACACCCCTCACTGAAAGACCCAAATATAACCCACACCCCTCACTGAAACACCCAGATAAAACAGACACCCCTCACAGTAACACACAAATATAACCCACACCCCTCACTAACACCCAAATATAACCCACTCCCCTCACTGAAACACCCAAATATAACCCACACCCCTGACTGAAACACCCAAATATAACCCACACCCCTCACTGAAACAGCCAGATAAAACCCACACCCCTCACAGTAACACCAAAATAAAACCCACACCCCTCACTCTAACAGCCAAATATAACCCACACCCCTCACAGTAACAGCCAAATATAACCCACACCCCTCACTGTAACACCAAAATATAAACCACACCCCTCACTGTAACACCCAAATATAACCCACACCCCTCACTGTAACACCCAAATATAACCCACACCCCTCAATGTAAAACCCAAATATAACCCACACCCCTCACTGTAACATCCAAATATAACCCACACCCCTCACTGGAACACACAGATAAAACCCACACCTCTCACTGTAACACCCAAATATAACCCACATCCCTCACTGTAACACCCAAATATAACCCACACCCCACACTGTAACACCCAAATATAACCCACACCCCTCACTGTAACAACCAAATACAACCCACACCCCTCACTGAAACACCCAAATATAACGCACACCCCTCACTAACACCCAAATATAACCCACAACCCTCACTGTAACACCCAAATATAACTGACAACTCTCACAGTAAGACCCAGATATAACCCACACCCCTCACTAACACCAAATATAACCCACACACCTCACTGTAACACCCAGATAAGAACCACAAACCTCACTGAAACACAAAAATTAAACCCACACCCCTCACTGTAACACCCAGATATAACCCACACCCATCATTCTAACACAGAAATATAAGCCATACCCCTCACTGTAACACCCAAATATAACCCACACCCCTCACTAACACCCAAATATAACCCACACCCCTCACTAACACCCAAATATAACCCACAGGCCTCACTGTAACACCCAAATATAACCCAAACCCCACACTGTAAAACCCAAATATAACCCACACCCCTCACTAACACCCAAATATAACCCACACCCCACACTGAAACACCCAAATATAACCCACACCCCTCACTAACACCCAAATATAACCCACAAACCTCACTGTAACACACAAATATAACTGACAACTCTCACAGTAACACCCAGATATAACCCACACCCCTCACTAACACACAAATATAACCCACACCCCTCACTAACACCCAAATATAACCCACACACCTCACTGTAACACCCAGATAAGACCCACACCGCTCACTGAAACAAACAAATATAACACACACCCCTCACTGTAACATCCAAATATAACCCACACCCCTCACTGTAAGACCCAGATATAACCCACACCCCTCATTGTAACACCCAAATATAAACCACACCCCTCACTGTAACAACCAAATATAAACCACACCCCACACTGTAACAGCCAAACATAACCCACAGCCCTCACGAACACCCAACTATAACCCAAATCCCTCACTGAAACACCCAAATATATCCCACACCCCTCACTGAAACACCCAAATATAACCCACACCCCTCACTGTAACACCCAAATATAACCCACACCCCTCACTGAAACACCCAGATAAAACCGACACCCCTCACTGTAACACCCAAATATAACCCACACCCCACACTAACACCCAAATATAACCCACACCCCTCAATGAAACAACCAAATATAACCCACACCCCTCACTGAAACACCCAAATATAACCCACACCCCTCACTGTAACACCCAAATATAATACACAACCCTCACTGTAACAGCCAAATATAACCAACACCCCTCAATGTAACAGCCAAATATAACCAACACCTCTCACTGTAACACACAAATCTAACCCACACCCCTCACTGTAACACCCAGATATAACCCACACCCATCATTCTAACACAGAAATATAAGCCATACCCCTCACTGTAACACCCAAATATAACCCACACCCCTCACTAACACCCAAATATAACCCACACCCCTCACTAACACCCAAATATAACCCACAGGCCTCACTGTAACACCCAAATATAACCCAAACCCCACACTGTAAAACCCAAATATAACCCACACCCCTCACTAACACCCAAATATAACCCACACCCCACACTGAAACACCCAAATATAACCCACACCCCTCACTAACACCCAAATATAACCCACAAACCTCACTGTAACACACAAATATAACTGACAACTCTCACAGTAACACCCAGATATAACCCACACCCCTCACTAACACACAAATATAACCCACACCCCTCACTAACACCCAAATATAACCCACACACCTCACTGTAACAACCAGATAAGACCCACACCGCTCACTGAAACAAACAAATATAACACACACCCCTCACTGTAACATCCAAATATAACCCACACCCCTCACTGTAAGACCCAGATATAACCCACACCCCTCATTGTAACACCCAAATATAAACCACACCCCTCACTGTAACAACCAAATATAAACCACACCCCACACTGTAACAGCCAAACATAACCCACAGCCCTCACGAACACCCAACTATAACCCAAATCCCTCACTGAAACACCCAAATATATCCCACACCCCTCACTGAAACACCCAAATATAACCCACACCCCTCACTGTAACACCCAAATATAACCCACACCCCTCACTGAAACACCCAGATAAAACCGACACCCCTCACTGTAACACCCAAATATAACCCACACCCCACACTAACACCCAAATATAACCCACACCCCTCAATGAAACAACCAAATATAACCCACACCCCTCACTGAAACACCCAAATATAACCCACACCCCTCACTGTAACACCCAAATATAATACACAACCCTCACTGTAACAGCCAAATATAACCAACACCCCTCAATGTAACAGCCAAATATAACCAACACCTCTCACTGTAACACACAAATCTAACCCACACCCCTCACTGTAACACCCAGATATAACCCACACCAGTCACTGCAACAGCCAAATATAATCCACAACCCTCACTGTAATAGCCAAATATAACCCACACCCCTCACTGTAACCCCCAAATATAACCAACACCGCTCATTGTAACACCCAAATATAAGCCACACCCCTCACTGTAACAGGCAAATATAACCCACACCCCTGACTGTAACACCAAAATAAAATACACACCCCTCACTGTAACACCTAAATATAATCCACACCCCTCACTGTAATACCAAAATAAACCACACACCGCTCACTGTAACATCTAAATATAACCAACACACCTCACTGTAACACCCAAATATAAACCACACCCCTCACTGTAAGACGCAGATAAAACCCACACTCCTCACTGTAACACCCAGAAAAAAACCACACCCCTCACTCTAACACCCAGATATAACCAACACCCCTCACTGTAACACCCAAATATAACCCACACCCCACACTGTAACAGGCAAATATAAACCACACCCCTCACTGTAACACCAAAATAAAACACACACCCCTCACTGTAACAGCTAAATATAAACCACACCCCTCACTGTAACACGCAGATAAAACCCACATTCCACACTGTAACACCCAGAAAAAACCCACACCCCTCACTGTAACACCCAGATATAGACCACACCCCTCACTGTAACACCCAGCTATAAAACACACTCCTCACTAACACCCAAATATAACCCACAACCCTCACTGTAACACCCAAATATAACCGACAACTCTCACAGTAACACCCAGATATAACCCACACCCCTCACTAACACCCAAATATAACCCACACCCCTCACTAACAACCAAATATAACCCACACCACTCACTAACAACCAAATATAACCCACTCAACTCACTGTAACACCCAGATAAGACCCACAAACCATCACTGAAACATACAAATATAACCCACACCCCTCACTGTAACACACAAATATAACCCACACACCTCACTGTAACACCCAGATATAACCCACACCCCTCACTGTAACACCCAAATATAACCAACAACCCTCACTGTAACACCCAAATATAACCCACACCCCATACTGTAACACCCAAATATAAACCACACCCCTCACTAACACCCAACTATAACCCACACCCCTCACTGAAACACCCAAATATAACCCACACCCCTCACTGAAACACCCAAATATAACCCACACCCCTCACTGTAACACCCAGATAAAAACCACACCCCTCACTGTAACACCCAAATATAACCCACACCCCTCACTGAAACACCCAGATAAAAACCACACCCCTCACTGTAACACCCAAATATAACCCACATCCCTCACTGTAAACCCCAAATATAACCCACACCCCTCACTGTAACACCCAAATATAACCCACACCCCTCACTGTAACACCAAATATAACCCACACCCATCACTGTAACACCCAAATATAACCCACATCCCTCACTGTAACACCCAAATATAACCCACACCCCTCACTGTAACACCCAAATATAACCCACACCCCTCACTGTAACACCCAAATATAACCGACAACTCTCACAGTAACACCCAAATATAACCCACACCCCTCACTAACACCCAAATATAACCCACACCCCTCACTAACAACCAAATATAACCCACACCCCTCACTAACAACCAAATATAACCCACACCCCTCACTAACAACCAAATATAACCCACACTCCTCACTGTAACACCCAGATAAGACACACACCCCTCACTGAAACATACAAATATAACCCACACCCCTCACTGTAACACACAAATATAACCCACACACCTCACTGTAACACCCAGATATAACCCACACCCCTCACTGTAACACCCAAATATAACTAACAACCCTCACTGTAAAACCCAAATATAACCCACACCCCACACTGTAACACCCAAATATAACCCACACCCCTCACTGTAACACCCAAATATAACCCACACCCCTCACTGAAACACCCAGATAAAACCGACACTGCTCACTGTAACACCCAAATATAACCCACACCCCACACTAACACCCAAATATAACCCACACCCCTCAATGAAACAACCAAATATAACCCACACCCCTCACTGAAACACCCAAATATAACCCACACCCCTCACTGTAACACCCAAATATAATCCACAACCCTCACTGTAACAGCCAAATATAACCAACACCCCTCAATGTAACAGCCAAATATAACCAACACCTCTCACTGTAACACACAAATCTAACCCACACCCCTCACTGTAACACCCAGATATAACCCACACCAGTCACTGCAACAGCCAAATATAATCCACAACCCTCACTGTAATAGCCAAATATAACCCACACCCCTCACTGTAACCCCCAAATATAACCAACACCGCTCATTGTAACACCCAAATATAACCCACATCCCTCACTGTAACAGGCAAATATAACCCACACCCCTGACTGTAACACCAAAATAAAATACACACCCCTCACTGTAACACCTAAATATAACCCACACCCCTCACTGTAATACCAAAATAAACCACACACCGCTCACTGTAACATCTAAATATAACCAACACCCCTCACTGTAACATCCAAATATTAACCACAGCCCTCACTGTAAGACGCAGATAAAACCCACACTTCTCACTGTAACACCCAGAAAAAAACCACACCCCTCACTCTAACACCCAGATATAACCAACACCCCTCACTGTAACACCCAAATATAACCCACACCCCACACTGTGACAGGCAAATATAAACCACACCCCTCACTGTAACACCAAAATAAAACACACACCCCTCACTGTAACACCTAAATATAAACCACACCCCTCACTGTAACACGCAGATAAAACCCACATTCCACACTGTAACACCCAGAAAAAACCCACACCCCTCACTGTAACACCCAGATATAGACCACACCCCTCACTGTAACACCCAGCTATAAAACACACTCCTCACTAACACCCAAATATAACCCAAAACCCTCACTGTAACACCCAAATATAACCGACAACTCTCACAGTAACACCCAGATATAACCCACACCCCTCACTAACACCCAAATATAACCCACACCCCTCACTAACAACCAAATATAACCCACACCCCTCACTAACAACCAAATATAACCCACTCAACTCACTGTAACACCCAGATAAGACCCACACCCCTCACTGAAACATACAAATATAACCCACACCCCTCACTGTAACACACAAATATATCCCACACACCTCACTGTAACACCCAGATATAACCCACACCCCTCACTGTAACACCCAAATATAACCAACAACCCTCACTGTAACACCCAAATATAACCCACACCCCATACTGTAACACCCAAATATAAACCACACCCCTCACTAACACCCAACTATAACCCACACCCCTCACTGAAACACCCAAATATAACCCACACCCCTCACTGAAACACCCAAATATAACCCACACCCCTCACTGAAACACCCAGATAAAAACCACACCCCTCACTGTAACACCCAAATATAACCCACATCCCTCACTGTAACACCCAAATATAACCCACACCCCTCACTGTAACACCCAAATATAACCCACACCCCTCACTGTAACACCAAATATAACCCACACCCATCACTGCAACACCCAAATATAACCCACAGCCATTACTGTAACACCCAAATATAACCCACAACACTCACTGTAACACCCAAATATAACCAACACCCCTCAATGTAACAGCCAAATATAACCAACACCCCTCACTGTAACACCCAAATCTAGCCCACACCCCTCACTGTAACACCCAAATATAACCCACACCATAGACTGCAACAGCCAAATATAATCCACACACCTCACTGTAACAGTCAAATAAAACCCACACCCCTCACTGTAACCCGCAAATATAACCAACACCGCTCATTGTAACACCCAAATAAAACCCACACCTCTCATTGTAACACCCAAATATAACCCACCACCCTCACTGTAACAATCAGATAAAACACACACCCCTCACTGTAACACCTAAATATAACCCACACCCCTCACTGTAACACCAAAATATAACACACGCCCCTCACAGTAACACCGTGATAAAACACACACCCCTCACTGTAACATCCAAATATAACACACACCCCTCAATGTAACACCCAAAAATAAAACACACCCCAAACTGAAACACCCAAATATAACCCACAACCCTCAGTGTAACAGCCAAATATAACCCACACCCCTCACTGTAACACCCAAATATAACGAACACCCCTCGCTGTAACAGCCAAATATGACCAACACCCATCACTGTAACACCCAAATATAACCCAAACCCCTCACTGTAACACCCAAATATAACCCACACCAGTCAGTGTAACAGCCAAATATAATCCACACCCCTCACTGTAACAGCCAAATATAACCCACACCCCTCACTGTAACACCCAAATATAACCAACACCACTCATTATAACACCCAAATATAACCCACACCTTTCACTGTAACAGGCAAATATAACCCACACCCCTCACTGTAACACCAAAATAAAACACACACCCCTCACTGTAACACCTAAATATAACCCACACCCCTCACTCTAACAGGCAAATATAACCCACACCCCTCAATGTAACACCAAAATAAAACACACACCCCTCACTGTAACACCTGAATATAACCAACACCCCTCACTGTAACACCCAAATATAAACCACACCCCTCACTGTAACACGCAAATTAAAACCACACTCCTCACTGTAACACCCAGAAAAAACCCACTCCCCTCACTGTAACACCCAAATATAACCAAGACCCCTCACTGTAACACATAAATATAACCCACACCCCTCACTGTAACAGGCAAAGAGAACCCACACCCCTCACTGTAACACCAAAATAAAAAACACACCCCTCACTGTAACACCTAAATATATCCAACACCCCTCACTGTAACACACAAATATAAACCACACCCCTCACTGTAACAAGCAGATAAAAACCACAATCCTCACTGTAACATCCAGAAAAAACACACACCCCTCACTGCAACACCCAGATATAGACCACACCCCTCACTGTAACACCCAGATAAAACCGACAACCCTCACTGCAACACCCTGATATAACCCACACCCCTCACTGTAACACCCAGATAAAACCCACAACCCTCACTGTAACACCCAAATATAACCCACACTCCTCACTGAAACGCCCAGATAAAACCCACAACCCTCACTGTAACACCCAAATATAAACCACACCCCTCATTGTAACACCCAAATATAACCCACACCCCTCAATGTAACACACAAATATAAACGACACCCCTCACTGTAAGACGAAGATAAATTCCACGCTCCTCACTGTAAACCCCAAATATAACCCACACCCCTCACTGTAACACCCAAATATAACCCACACCCCTCACTGTAACACCCAGATAAAACACACACCAATCACTGTAACACCCAGATATAACCAACACCCCTCACTTTAACACCTAGATATAACCAAAACCCCTCACTGTAAAACACAGATAAAAGCCACACAGCTCACTGTAACACCCAAATATAACCCACACCCCTCACTGTAACACCCAAATATAACCCACACCCCTCACTGTAACACCCAATTATAATCCACACCCCTCACTGAAACACCCAAATATAACCCACACCCCTCACTGTAAAACCCAGATATAACCCACACCCCTCACTGTAACACCCAAGTATAACACAAACCCCTCACTGTAACAACCAAATATAACCCACACCCCACACTGTAACGCCCAAATATAACCCACACCCCTAACTAACACCCAAATATAACCCACACCCCTCACTAAAACACCCAAATATAACGCACACCCCTCACTGAAACACCCAAATATAACCCACACCCCTCACAGAAACACCCAGATAAAACCGACACCCCTCACTGTAACACCCAAATATAAACCACACCCCTCACTGAAACACACAAATATAACCCACACCACTCACTGAAACACCCAAATATAAGCCACACCCCTCACTGAAACACCCAGATAAAACCCACACCCCTCACAGTAAAACCCAAATATAACCCAAACCACTCACTGTAACACCCAAATATAACCCACACCTCTCACGGTAACACCAAAAATAACCCACACCCCTCACTAACACCCAAATATAACCCAGAACCCTCACTGTAACACCCAAATATAACCGACAACTCTCACAGTAACACCCTGATATAACCCACACCCCTCACTAACACCCAAATATAAACCACACCACTCACTAACACCCAAATATAACCCACACCCCTCACTAACAACCAAATATAACCCACACCCCTCACTGTAACACCCAAATATAACCCACACCCCTCACTGTAACACCCAAATATAACTAACAACCCTCACTGTAACACCCAAATATAACCCAAACCGCACACTGTAACACCCAAATATAACCCACACAACTCACTAACACCCAAATATAAACCAAACCCCTCACTGAAACACCCATATATAACCCACACCCCTCACTGAAAAACCCAAATATAACCCACACCCGTCATTGAAACACCCAGATAAAAACGACACCCCTCACTGTAACACCCAAATATAACCCACACCCCTCACTAACACCCAAATATAACCCACACCCGTCAATGAAACAACCAAATATAACCCACACCCCTCACTGAAACACCCAGATAAAAACAACACCCCACACTGTAACAACCAAATATAAACCACACCCCTCACTGTAACAGCCAAATATAACCCACACCCCTCACTGTAACAGCCAAATATAACCCATACCCCTCACTGTAACAGCCAAATATAACCCACACCGCTCACAATAACAGGCAAATATAACCCACACCCCTCACTGTTACACCCAAATATAACCCACACCCCTCACTGTAACACCCAAATACAACACACACCCCTCATTGTAACACCCAAATATAAACCACACCCCTCAGTGTAAACCCAAATATAACCCACACCCCTCACTGTAACACCCAGATATAACCCACTCCCCTCACTGTAACACCCAAATATAACCCACACCCCTGACTGTAACACCCAGATATAACCCACACCCCTCACTGTAACACCCCAATATAACCCACACCCCTCACTGTAAAACCCAGATAAAACCCACATCCCTCACTGTAGCACCCAGATATAACACACACCCCTCACTGTAACACCCAGATATAACCCACATCCCTCACTGTAACACCCAAATATAACCCACATCCCTCACTGTAACACACAGTTATAACCCACACCCCTCACTAACACCCAAATATAACCCACAACCCACTCTGTAAAACCGAAATATAACCGACAACACTCACAGTAACACCCAGATAGAACCCACACCCCCCACTAACACCCAAATATAACCCACACCCATCACTAGCAAGCAAATATAACCCACACCCCTCACTAACACCCAAATATAACCCACACCCCTCACTGTAACACCCAAACATAACCCACACCCCTCACTGTAACACCCAAATATAAACCACACCCCTCACTGTAACACCCAAATACAACCCACACCCCTCACTGTAACACCCAAATATAAACCACACCCCTCAGTGTAACACCCAAATATAACCCACACCCCTCACTGTAACACCCAGATATAACCCACTCCCCTCACTGTAACACCCAAATATAACCCACACCCCTGACTGTAACACCCAGATATAACCCACATCCCTCACTGTAACACCCCAATATAACCCACACCCCTCACTGTAAAACCCAGATAAAACCCACATCCCTCACTGTAGCACCCAGTTATAACACACACCCCTCACTGTAACACCCAGATATAACCCACATCCCTCACTGTAACACCCAAATATAACCCACATCCCTCACTGTAACACGCAAATATAAGCCACACCCCTCACTAACACCCAAATATAACCCACAACCCACTCTGTAAAACCGAAATATAACCGACAACGCTCACAGTAACACCCAGATAGAACCCACACCCCCCACTAACACCCAAATATAACCCACACCCCTCACTAACAACCAAATATAACCCACACACCTCACTGTAACACCCAAATAAGACCCACACCCCTCAATTAAACAACCAAATATAACCCACACCCCTCACTAAAACACCCAGATAAAAACAACACCCCACACTGTAACATCCAAATATAACCCACACCCCTCACTGTAACAGCCAAATATAACCCACACCCCTCACTGTAACAGCCAAATATAACCCATACCCCTCACTGTAACAGCCAAATATAACCCACACCCCTCACAATAACAGGCAAATATAACCCACACCCCTCACTGTAACACCCAAATATAACCCACACCCCTCACTGTAACACCCAAATACAAACCACACCCCTCACTGTAACACCCAAATATAAACCACACCCCTCAGTGTAACACCCAAATATAACCCACACCCCTCACTGTAACACCCAGATATAACCCACTCCCCTCACTGTAACACCCAAATATAACCCACACCCCTGACTGTAACACCCAGATATAACCCACACCCCTCACTGTAACACCCCAATATAACCCACACCCCTCACTGTAAAACCCAGATAAAACCCACATCCCTCACTGTAGCACCCAGTTATAACACACACCCCTCACTGTAACACCCAGATATAACCCACATCCCTCACTGTAACACCCAAATATAACCCACATCCCTCACTGTAACACGCAAATATAACCCACACCCCTCACTAACACCCAAATATAACCCACAACCCACTCTGTAAAACCGAAATATAACCGACAACGCTCACAGTAACACCCAGATAGAACCCACACCCCCCACTAACACCCAAATATAACCCACACCCATCACTAACAACCAAATATAACCCACATCCCTCACTAACACCCAAATATAACACACACCCCTCACTGTAACAACCAGATAAAAACCACACCCCTCACTGAAACACCCAAATATAACCAACACCCCTCACTGTAACACCCAAATATAACCCACACCCCTCACTGTAAAACCCAGATATAACCCACACCCCTCACTGTAACACCCAAATATAACACAAACCCCTCAGTGTAACAACCAAATATAACCCACACCCCACACTGTAACACCCAAATATAACCCACACCCCTCACTAACACCCAAATATAACCCACACCCATCACTGAAACACCCAAATATAACCCACACCCCTCACTGAAACAACCAAATATAACCCACACCCCTCACAGAAAAACCCAGATAAAACCGACACCCCTCACTGTAATACCCAAATATAAACCACACCCCTCATTAACACCCAAATATAACCCAAACCTCTCACTGAAACACCCAAATATAACCGACACCACTGGCTGAAACACCCAAATATAAGCCACACCCTCACTGAAACACCCAGGTAAAACCCACACCCCTCACAGTAACACCAAATATAACCCACACCCCTCACTAAAACACCCAAATATAACGCACACCCCTCACTGAAACACCCAAATATAACCCACACCCCTCACAGAAACACCCAGATAAAACCGACACCCCTCACTGTAACACCCAAATATAACCCACACCCCTCACTAACACCCAAATATAACCCACACCCGTCAATGAAACAACCAAATATAACCCACACCCCTCACTGAAACACCCAGATAAAAACAACACCCCACACTGTAACAACCAAATATAAACCACACCCCTCACTGTAACAGCCAAATATAACCCACACCCCTCACTGTAACAGCCAAATATAACCCATACCCCTCACTGTAACAGCCAAATATAACCCACACCCCTCACAATAACAGGCAAATATAACCCACACCCCTCACTGTTACACCCAAATATAACCCACACCCCTCACTGTAACACCCAAATACAACACACACCCCTCACTGTAACACCCAAATATAAACCACACCCCTCAGTGTAAACCCAAATATAACCCACACCCCTCACTGTAACACCCAGATATAACCCACTCCCCTCACTGTAACACCCAAATATAACCCACACCCCTGACTGTAACACCCAGATATAACCCACACCCCTCACTGTAACACCCCAATATAACACACACCCCTCACTGTAAAACCCAGATAAAACCCACATCCCTCACTGTAGCACCCAGATATAACACACACCCCTCACTGTAACACCCAGATATAACACACATCCCTCACTGTAACACCCAAATATAACCCACATCCCTCACTGTAACACACAGTTATAACCCACACCCCTCACTAACACCCAAATATAACCCACAACCCACTCTGTAAAACCGAAATATAACCGACAACACTCACAGTAACACCCAGATAGAACCCACACCCCCCACTAACACCCAAATATAACCCACACCCATCACTAACAAGCAAATATAACCCACACCCCTCACTAACACCCAAATATAACCCACACCCCTCACTGTAACACCCAAATAAAAACCACACACCTCACTGAAACACCCAAATATAACCAACACCCCTCACTGTAACACCCAAATATAACCCACACCCCTCACTGTAAAACCCAGATATAACCCACACCCCTCACTGTAACACCCAAATATAACACAAACCCCTCACTGTAACAACCAAATATAACCAACACCCCACACTGAAACACCCAAATATAACCCACACCCCTCACTAACACCAAAATATAACCCACACCCATCACTGAAACACCCAAATATAACCCACACCCCTCACTGAAACACACAAATATAACCCACACCCCTCACAGAAACACCGAGATAAAACCGACACCCCTCACTGTAACACCCAAATATAAACCACACCCCTCATTAACACCCAAATATAACCCACACCTCTCACTGAAACACCCAAATATAACCCACACCACTCGCTGAAACACCCAAATATAAGCCAAACCCCTCACTGAAACACCCAGATAAAACCCACGCCCCTCACAGTAAAACCCAAATATAACCCACACCCCTCACTGTAACACCCAAATATAACCCACACCTCTCACGGTAACACCAAAAATAACCCACACCCCTCACTGTAACACGCAAATATAACCCACACCCCTCACTGTATCACCCAAACATAACCCACACCCCTCACTGTAACACCCAAATATAAACCACACCCCTCACTGTAACACCCAAATACAACCCACACCCCTCACTGTAACACCCAAATATAAACCACACCCCTCAGTGTAACACCCAAATATAACCCACACCCCTCACTGTAACACCCAGATATAACCCACTCCCCTCACTGTAACACCCAAATATAACCCACACCCCTGACTGTAACACCCAGATATAACCCACACCCCTCACTGTAACACCCCAATATAACCCACACCCCTCACTGTAAAACCCAGATAAAACCCACATCCCTCACTGTAGCACCCAGTTATAACACACACCCCTCACTGTAACACCCAGATATAACCCACATCCCTCACTGTAACACCCAAATATAACCCACATCCCTCACTGTAACACGCAAATATAACCCACACCCCTCACTAACACCCAAATATAACCCACAACCCACTCTGTAAAACCGAAATATAACCGACAACGCTCACAGTAACACCCAGATAGAACCCACACCCCCCACTAACACCCAAATATAACCCACACCCATCACTAACAACCAAATATAACCCACATCCCTCACTAACACCCAAATATAACACACACCCCTCACTGTAACAGCCAGATAAAAACCACACCCCTCACTGAAACACCCAAATATAACCAACACCCCTCACTGTAACACCCAAATATAACCCACACCCCTCACTGTAAAACCCAGATATAACCCACACCCCTCACTGTAACACCCAAATATAACACAAACCCCTCAGTGTAACAACCAAATATAACCCACACCCCACACTGTAACACCCAAATATAACCCACACCCCTCACTAACACCCAAATATAACCCACACCCATCACTGAAACACCCAAATATAACCCACACCCCTCACTGAAACACCCAAATATAACCCACACCCCTCACAGAAAAACCCAGATAAAACCGACACCCCTCACTGTAATACCCAAATATAAACCACACCCCTCATTAACACCTAAATATAACCCAAACCTCTCACTGAAACACCCAAATATAACCGACACCACTGGCTGAAACACCCAAATATAAGCCACACCCCTCACTGAAACACGCAGATAAAACCCACACCCCTCACAGTAACACCAAATATAACCCACACCCCTCACTAAAACACCCAAATATAACGCACACCCCTCACTGAAACACCCAAATATAACCCACACCCCTCACAGAAACACCCAGATAAAACCGACACCCCTCACTGTAACAACCAAATATAAACCACACCCCTCACTGAAACACACAAATATAACCCACACCACTCACTGAAACACCCAAATATAAGCCACACCCCTCACTGAAACACCCAGATAAAACCCACACCCCTCACAGTAAAACCCAAATATAACACACACCACTCACTGTAACACCCAAATATAACCCACACCTCTCACGGTAACACCAAAAATAACCCACACCCCTCACTAACACCCAAATATAACCCAGAACCCTCACTGTAACACCCAAATATAACCGACAACTCTCACAGTAACACCCTGATATAACCCACACCCCTCACTAACACCCAAATATAAACCACACCACTCACTAACACCCAAATATAACCCACACCCCTCACTAACAACCAAATATAACCCACACCCCTCACTGTAACACCCAAATATAACCCACACCCCTCACTGTAACACCCAAATATAACTAACAACCCTCACTGTAACACCCAAATATAACCCAAACCGCACACTGTAACACCCAAATATAACCCACACAACTCACTAACACCCAACTATAAACCAAACCCCTCACTGAAACACCCATATATAACCCACACCCCTCACTGATAAACCCAAATATAACCCACACCCGTCATTGAAACACCCAGATAAAAACGACACCCCTCACTGTAACACCCAAATATAACCCACACCCCGCACTAACACCCAAATATAACCCACACCCGTCAATGAAACAACCAAATATAACCCACACCCCTCACTGAAACACCCAGATAAAAACAACACCCCACACTGTAACAACCAAATATAAACCACACCCCTCACTGTAACAGCCAAATATAACCCACACCCCTCACTGTAACAGCCAAATATAACCCATACCCCTCACTGTAACAGCCAAATATAACCCACACCCCTCACAATAACAGGCAAATATAACCCACACCCCTCACTGTTACACCCAAATATAACCCACACCCCTCACTGTAACACCCAAATACAACACACACCCCTCACTGTAACACCCAAATATAAACCACACCCCTCAGTGTAAACCCAAATATAAACCACACCCCTCACTGTAACACCCAGATATAACCCACTTCCCTCACTGTAACACCCAAATATAACCCACACCCCTGACTGTAACACCCAGATATAACCCACACCCCTCACTGTAACACCCCAATATAACCCACACCCCTCACTGTAAAACCCAGATAAAACCCACATCCCTCACTGTAGCACCCAGATATAACACACACCCCTCACTGTAACACCCAGATATAACCCACATCCCTCACTGTAACACCCAAATATAACCCACATCCCTCACTGTAACACGCAGTTATAACCCACACCCCTCACTAACACCCAAATATAACCCACAACCCACTCTGTAAAACCGAAATATAACCGACAACACTCACAGTAACACCCAGATAGAACCCACACCCCCCACTAACACCCAAATATAACCCACACCCATCACTAACAAGCAAATATAACCCACACCCCTCACTAACACCCAAATATAACCCACACCCCTCACTGTAACACCCAAATAAAAACCACACACCTCACTGAAACACCCAAATATAACCAACACCCCTCACTGTAACACCCAAATATAACCCACACCCCTCACTGTAAAACCCAGATATAACCCACACCCCTCACTGTAACACCCAAATATAACACAAACCCCTCACTGTAACAACCAAATATAACCAACACCCCACACTGAAACACCCAAATATAACCCACACCCCTCACTAACACCAAAATATAACCCACACCCATCACTGAAACACCCAAATATAACCCACACCCCTCACTGAAACACACAAATATAACCCACACCCCTCACAGAAACACCGAGATAAAACCGACACCCCTCACTGTAACACCCAAATATAAACCACACCCCTCATTAACACCCAAATATAACCCACACCTCTCACTGAAACACCCAAATATAACCCACACCACTCGCTGAAACACCCAAATATAAGCCAAACCCCTCACTGAAACACCCAGATAAAACCCACGCCCCTCACAGTAAAACCCAAATATAACCCACACCCCTCACTGAAACACCCAAATATAACCCACACCTATCACGGTAACACCAAAAATAACCCACACCCCTCACTGTAACACGCAAATATAACCCACTCCCCTCACTGTATCACCCAAACATAACCCACACCCCTCACTGTAACACCCAAATATAAACCACACCCCTCACTGTAACACCCAAATACAACCCACACCCCTCACTGTAACACCCAAATATAAACCACACCCCTCAGTGTAACACCCAAATATAACCCACACCCCTCACTGTAACACCCAGATATAACCCACTCCCCTCACTGTAACACCCAAATATAACCCACACCCCTGACTGTAACACCCAGATATAACCCACACCCCTCACTGTAACACCCCAATATAACCCACACCCCTCACTGTAAAACCCAGATAAAACCCACATCCCTCACTGTAGCACCCAGTTATAACACACACCCCTCACTGTAACACCCAGATATAACCCACATCCCTCACTGTAACACCCAAATATAACCCACATCCCTCACTGTAACACGCAAATATAACCCACACCCCTCACTAACACCCAAATATAACCCACAACCCACTCTGTAAAACCGAAATATAACCGACAACGCTCACAGTAACACCCAGATAGAACCCACACCCCCCACTAACACCCAAATATAACCCACACCCCTCACTAACAACCAAATATAACCCACACACCTCACTGTAACACCCAAATAAGACCCACACCCCTCAATGAAACAACCAAATATAACCCACACCCCTCACTAAAACACCCAGATAAAAACAACACCCCACACTGTAACATCCAAATATAACCCACACCCCTCACTGTAACAGCCAAATATAACCCACACCCCTCACTGTAACAGCCAAATATAACCCATACCCCTCACTGTAACAGCCAAATATAACCCACACCCCTCACAATAACAGGCAAATATAACCCACACCCCTCACTGTAACACCCAAATATAACCCACACCCCTCACTGTAACACCCAAATACAAACCACACCCCTCACTGTAACACCCAAATATAAACCACACCCCTCAGTGTAACACCCAAATATAACCCACACCCCTCACTGTAACACCCAGATATAACCCACTCCCCTCACTGTAACACCCAAATATAACCCACACCCCTGACTGTAACACCCAGATATAACCCACACCCCTCACTGTAACACCCCAATATAACCCACACCCCTCACTGTAAAACCCAGATAAAACCCACATCCCTCATTGTAGCACCCAGTTATAACACACACCCCTCACTGTAACACCCAGATATAACCCACATCCCTCACTGTAACACACAAATATAACCCACATCCCTCACTGTAACACGCAAATATAACCCACACCCCTCACTAACACACAAATATAACCCACAACCCACTCTGTAAAACCGAAATATAACCGACAACGCTCACAGTAACACCCAGATAGAACCCACACCCCCCACTAACACCCAAATATAACCCACACCCATCACTAACAACCAAATATAACCCACATCCCTCACTAACACCCAAATATAACACACACCCCTCACTGTAACAACCAGATAAAAACCACACCCCTCACTGAAACACCCAAATATAACCAACACCCCTCACTGTAACACCCAAATATAACCCACACCCCTCACTGTAAAACCCAGATATAACCCACACCCCTCACTGTAACACCCAAATATAACACAAACCCCTCAGTGTAACAACCAAATATAACCCACACCCCACACTGTAACACCCAAATATAACCCACACCCCTCACTAACACCCAAATATAACCCACACCCATCACTGAAACACCCAAATATAACCCACACCCCTCACTGAAACACCCAAATATAAACCACACCCCTCACAGAAAAACCCAGATAAAACCGACACCCCTCACTGTAATACCCAAATATAAACCACACCCCTCATTAACACCCAAATATAACCCAAACCTCTCACTGAAACACCCAAATATAACCGACACCACTGGCTGAAACACCCAGATATAAGCCACACCCCTCACTGAAACACCCAGATAAAACCCACACCCCTCACAGTAACACCAAATATAACCCACACCCCTCACTGTAACACCCAAATATAAACCACACCCCTCACTGTAACACCCAGATAAAACCCACAACCCTCACTGTAACACCCAAATATAACCCACACTCCTCACTGAAACGCCCAGATAAAACCCACAACCCTCACTATAACACCCAAATATAACCCACACCCCTCATTGTAACACCAAATATAACCCACACCCGTCAATGTAACACCCAAATATAAACGACACCCCAACTGTAAGACGAAGATAAAATCCACGCTCCTCACTGTAACACCCAAATATAACCCACACCCCTCACTGTAACACCCAAATATAACCCACACCCCTCACTGTAACACCCAGATAAAACACACACCCCTCACTGTAACACCCAGATATAACCAACACCCCTCACTGTAACAACCAGATATAACATACACCCCTCACTGTAACACACAGATAAAAGCCACACCGCTCACTGTAACACCCAAATATAACCCACACCCCTCACTGTAACACCCAAATATAACCCACACCCCTCACTGAAACACCCAAATATAACCCACACCCCTCACTGAAACACCCAGATATAACTCACACCCCTCACTGTAACACCCAAATATAACGCACACCCCTCACTGTAACACCCAAATATAACCCACACCCCTCACTGTAACACCCAAATATAACCCACACCCATCACTGTAACACCCAAATATAAACCACACCCCTCACTGTAACACCCAAATATAACCCACACCCCTCACTGTAACACCCAAATATAATCCACACACCTCACTGTAACACCCAAATATAACCCACACCCCTCACTGTAACACCCAGATAAAACACACACCCCTCACTGTAACACCCAGATATAACCCACACCCCTCAATTCCACCAAAATATAACCCACAACCCTCACTGTAACACCCAAATATAACCGACAACTCTCACAGTAACACCTAGATATAACCCACACCCCTCACTAAACCCCAAATACAACCCACACCCCTCACTAACAACCAAATATAACTCACACCCCTCACTAACACCCAAATATAACCCACACCACTCACTAACACACAAATATAACCCACACACCTCACTGTAACACCCAGATAAGACCCATACCCCTCACTGAAACACACAAATATAACCCACACACCTCAATGAAACACCCAAATATAACGCAGACCCCTCACTGAAACACCCAGATAAAACCGACACCCCTCACTGTAACACACAAATATAACCCACACCCCTCAATGAAACAAACAAATATAACCCACACCCCTCACTGTAACACCCAGATATACCCCACACCCCTCACTAACACCCAAATATAACCCACAACCCACACTGTAAAACCGAATTATAAACGACAATTCTCACAGTAACACCCAGATATAACCCACACCCCTCACTGTCAAAGCCAAATATAACCCACACCCCTCACTGTAACAGCCAAATATAACCCACACCCCTCACTGTAACACCAAAATATAACCCACACCCCTCACGGTAACACCCAAATATAACCCACGCCACTCACTGTAACACCTAAAAATAACCCACACCCCTCACTGTGACACCCAAATAAAACCCACACCCATCACTGTGACACCAAGATATACCCCACACCCCTCACTAACACCCAAATATAACCCACAACCCACACTGTAAAACAGAATTATAAACGACAACTCTCACAGTAACACCCAGATATAACCCACACCCTCACTAACACCCAAATATAACCCACACCCATCATTAACTACCAAATATAACCCACACCCATCACTATCACCCAAATATAAAACACAGTCCTCACTGTAACACCCAGATAAAACCCACACCCCTCATTGAATCACCCAAATATAACCAACACCCCTCACTGTAACACCCAAATATAACCCACACCCCTCACTGTAAAACCCAATTATAACCCACACCCCTCACTGTAACACCCAAATATAACACAAACCCCTCACTATAACAATCAAATATAACCCACACCCCAAACTGTAACGCAAAAATATAACCCACACCACTCACTAACACCCAAATATAACCCACACCGAACACTGAAACACCCAAATATAACCCACACCCCTCACTGTAACACCCAGATATAACCCACACCCCTCACTGAAACACCCAAATATAACCCACACCCCTGACTGAAAAACACAAATATAACCCACACCCCTCACTGAAAAAACCAAATATAAGCCACACCCCTCACTGAAACACCCAGATAAAACCCACACCCCTCACAGTAAAACCCAAATATAACCCACACCCCTCACTGTAACACCAAAAATAACCCACACCCCACACTGTAACACCCAAATATAACCAACACCCCTCACTGTATCACCCAAATATAACCCACACCCCTCACTGTAACACCCAAATATAACCAACTCCCCTCACTGTAACACCCAAATATAAACCACACCCCTCACTGTAACACCCAGATAAAACCCACACCCCTAACTAACAGCCAAATATAACCCAGAACCCTCACTGTAACACGCAAATATAACCGACAACTCTCACAGTAACACCCTGATATAACCCACACCCCTCACTAACACCCAAATATAAACCACACCCCTCACTAACTCCCAAATATAACCCACATCCCTCACTAACAACCAAATATAACCCACACACCTCATTGTAACTCCCAGATAAGACCCACACCCCTCACTGAAACACACAAATATAACCCACACCCCTCACTGTAACACCCAAATATAACCCACACCACTCACTGTAACACCCAAATATAACTAACAAACCTCACTGTAACACCCAAATATAACCCAAACCCCACACTGTAACACCCAAATATAACACACACACCTCACTAACACCCAACTATAACCCACATCCAACACTGAAACACCCAAACATAACCCACACCCCTCACTGAAACACCCAAATATAACCCACACCCGTCATTGAAACATCCAGATAAAAACGATACCCCTCACTGTAACACCCAAATATAACCCACACCCCTCACTAACACCCAAATATAACCCACACCCCTCAATGAAACAACCAAATATAACCCACACTGCTCACTGAAACACCCAGATAAAAACAACACCCCACACTGTAACAAACAAATATAACCGTCACCCCTCACTGTAACAGCCAAATATAACCCACACCCCTCACTGCAACAGCCAAATATAACCCATACCCCTCACTGTAACAGCCAAATATAACCAACACCCCTCACAATAACAGGCAAATATAACCCACACCCCTCACTGTAACACCCAAATATAACCCATACCCCTCACTCTAAAAGCCAAATATAACCCACACCCCTCACTGTAACAGACAAATATAACCCACACCCCTCACTGTAACACCCAAATATAACGCACACCCCTCACTGTAACAACCAAATACAACCCACACCCCTCACTGTAACACCCAAATATAACCCACACCCCTCACTGTAACACCCAGATATAACCCACACCCCTCACTGTAACACCCCAATATAACCCACACCCCTCAATGTAACACCCAGATAAAACCTACATCTCTCACTGTAGCACCCAGATAGAACAACACCCCTCACTGTAACACCCAGATATAACCCACATCCCTCACTGTAACACGCAGATAAAACCCACACTCCTCACTGTAACATGCAGATATAACCCACATCCCTCACTATAACACCCAAATATAACCAACACCCCTCACTGTAACACCCAAATATAAACCACACCCCTCACTGTAACACGCAGATAAAACCCACACTCCTCACTGTAACAACCAGAAAAAACCCACAACACTCACTGTAACACCCAGATATAACCCACAACCCTCACTGTAACACCCAGTTAAATCCCACACCCCTCACTGAAACACCTAAATATAACCCACACCCCTCACTGTAACACCAAATATAACCCACACCCCTCACTGTAACACCCAAATATAACCCACACCCCTCACTGTAACACCCAGATATAACCCACTCCCCTCACTGTAACACCCAAATATAACCCACACCCCTGACTGTAACAACCAGATATAACCCACACCCCTCACAGTAACACCCCAATATAACCCACACCCCTCACTGTAAAACCCAGATAAAACCCACATCCCTCACTGTAGCACCCAGATAAAACACACACCCCTCACTGTAAAACCCAAATATAACCCACATCCCTCACTGTAACACGCAGATATAACCCACACCCCTCTCTAACAACCAAATATAACCCACAGCCCACTCTGTAAAACCGAAATATAACCGACAACACTCACAGTAACACCCAGATAGAACCCACACCCCCCACTAAAACCCAAATATAACCCACACCCATCACTAACAACCAAATATAACCCACACCCCTCAATAACACCCAAATATAACCCACACCCCTCACTGTAACACCCAGATAAAACCCACACCCCTCACTGAAACACCCAAATATAACCAACACCCCTCACTGTAACACCCAAATATAACCCACACCCCTCACTGTAAAACCCAGATATAACCCACACCCCTCACTGTAACACCCAAATATAACACAAACCCCTCACTGTAACAACCAAATATAACCCACACCCCACAATGTAACAGCCAAATATAACCCACACCCCTCACTAACACCCAAATATAACCCACACCCATCACTGAAACAACCAAATATAACCCACACCCCTCACTGAAACACCCAAATATAACCCACACCCCTCACAGAAACACCCAGATAAAACCGACACCCCTCACTGTAACACCAAAATATAAACTACACCCCTCACTAACACCCAAATATAACCCACACCCCTCACTGAAACACCCAGATAAAACCCACACCCCTCACATTAACACCCAAATATAACCCACACCCCTCACTGTAACACCCAAAAATAACCCACACCCCTCACTGTAACACCCATATATAACCCACACCTCTCACGGTACAGCAAATATAACCCACACCCCTCACTGTAACACCCAAATATAACCCACTCCCCTCACTGTAACACCCAAATATAAACCACACCCCTCACTGTAACACCCAAATATAACCCACACCCCTCACTGTAACACCGAAATATAACCCACACCCCTCACTGTAACACCCAGATATAACCCACACCCCACACTAACACCGAAATATAAACCAAAACCCTCACTGTAACACTCAAATATAACCCACATCCCTCACTAACAACCAAATATAACCCACACACGTCATTGAAACACCCAGATAAAACCGACACCCCTCACTGTAACACCCAAATATAAACCACACCCCTCACTAACACCCAATTATAACCCACACCCCTCAATGAAACAACCAAATATAACCCACACCCCTCACTGAAACACCCAGATAAAAAAAACACCCCACACTGTAACACCCAAATATAACCATTACCCCTCACTGCAACAGCCAAATATAACCCACACCCCTCACTGTAACAGGCAAATATAACCCACACCCCCCACTAACACCCAAATATAACCCACACCCATCACTAACAACCAAATATAACCCACACCCCTCACGAACACCCAAATATAACACACACTCCTCACTGTAACACCCAGATAAAAACCACACCCCTCACTGAAACACCCAAATATAACCAACACCCCTCACTGTAACACCCAAATATAACCCACACCCCTCACTGTAAAACCCAGATATAACCCACACCCCTCACTGTAACACCCAAATACAACACAAAACACTCACTGTAACAACCAAATATAACCCACACCCCTCACTGAAACACCCAAATATAACCCACACACCTCAATGAAACACCCAAATATAACGCAGACCCCTCACTGAAACACCCAGATAAAACCGACACCCCTCACTGTAACACACAAATATAACCCACATCCCTCAATGAAACAACCAAATATAACCCACAAACCTCACTGAAACACAAAAATATAACCCACACCCCTCACTGTAACACCCAGATATACCCCACACCCCTCACTAACACCCAAATATAACCCACAACCCACACTGTAAAACCGAATTATAAACGACAACTCTGACAGTAACACCCAGATATAACCCACACCCCTCACTGTCAAAGCCAAATATAACCCACACCCCTCACTGTAACAGCCAAATATAACCCACACCCCTCTATGTAACACCAAAATATAACCCACACCCCTCACGGTAACACCCAAATATAACCCACGCCACTCACTGTAACACCCAAATATAACCCAAACCCCTCACTGTGACACCCAAATAAAACCCACAACCATCACTGTAACACCAAGATATACCCCACACCCCTCACTAACACCCAAATATAACCCACAAACCACACTGTAAAACAGAATTATAAACGATAACTCTCACAGTAACACCCAGATATAACGCACACCCTCACTAACACCCAAATATAACCCACAACCATCATTAACTACCAAATATAACCCACACCCCTCACTATCACCCAAATATAAAACACACTCCTCACTGTAACACCCAGATAAAACCCAAACCCCTCATTGAATCACCCAAATATAACCAACACCCCTCACTGTAACACCCAAATATAACCCACAACCCTCACTGTAAAACCCAGATATAACCCACAACCCTCACTGTAACACCCAAATATAACACAAACCCCTCACTGTAACAACCAAATATAACCCACACCCCAAACTGTAACGCAAAAATATAACCCACACCACTCACTAACACCCAAATATAACCCACACCCCTCACTGAAACACCCAAATATAACCCACACCCCTCACTGTAACACCAAGATATAACCCACAACCCTCACTGAAACACACAAATATAACCCACACCCCTCACTGAAACACACAAATATAACCCACACCCCTCACTGAAAAAACCAAATATAAGCCACACCCCTCACTGAAACACCCAGATAAAACCCACACCCCTCACAGTAAAACCCAAATATAACCCACACCCCTCACTGTAACACCAAAAATAACCCACACCCCTCACTGTAACACCCAAATATAACCCACACCCCTCACTGTATCACCCAAATATAACCCACAACCCTCACTGTAACACCCAAATATAACCCACACCCCTCACTGTAACACCCAGATAAAACCCACACCCCTAACTAACAGCCAAATATAACCCAGAACCCTCACTGTAACACCCAAATATAACCGACAACTCTCACAGTAACACCCTGATATAACCCACACCCCTCACTAACACCCAAATATAAACCACACCCCTCACTAACTCCCAAATATAACACACACCACTCACTAACAACCAAATATAACCCACACACCTCATTGTAACTCCCAGATAAGAACCACACCCCTCACTGAAACACACAAATATAACCCACACCCCTCACTGTAACACCCAAATATAACCCACACCCCTCACTGTAACACCCAAATATAACTAACAACCCTCACTGTAACACCCAAATATAACCCAAACCCCACACTGTAACACCCAAATATAAGCCACACACCTCACTAACACCCAACTATAACTCACACACCACACTGAAACACCCAAACATAACGCACACCCCTCACTGAAACACCCAAATATAACCCACACCCGTCATTGAAACACCCAGATAAAAACGACACCCCTCACTGTAACACCCAAATATAACCCACACCCCTCACTAACACCCAAATATAACCCACACCCCTCAATGAAACAACCAAATATAACCCACACCGCTCACTGAAACACCCAGATAAAAACAAAACCCCACACTGTAACAACCAAATATAACCCATACCGCTCACTGTAACAGCCAAATATAACCCAAACCCCTCACAATAACAGGCAAATATAACCCACACCCCTCACTGTAACACCGAAATATAACCCACACCCCTCACTGTAACACCCAAATACAACCGACACCCCTCACTGTAAGACCCAAATATAAACCACACCCCTCAGTGTAACACCAAAATATAACCCACACCCCTCACTGTAACACCCAGATATAACCCACTCCCCTCACTGTAACACCCAAATATAACCCACACCACTGACTGTAACACCCAGATATAACCCACACCCCTCACTGTAACACCCAAATATAACCCACACCCCTCACTGTAAAACCCAGATAAAACCCACATCCCTCACTGTAGCACCCAGATATAACACACACCCCTCACTGTAAAACCCAAATATAACCCACATCCCTCACTGTAACACGCAGATATAGCCCACACCCCTCACTAACAACCAAATATAACCCACAACCCACTCTGTAAAACCGAAATATAACCGACAACACTCACAGTAACACCCAGATAGAACCCACACAACCCACTAAAACCCAAATATAACCCACACCCATCACTAACAACCAAATATAACCCACACCCCTCAATAACACCCAAATATAACCCACACCCCTCACTGTAACACCCAGATAAAACCCACACCCCTCACTGAAACACCCAAATATAACCAACACCCCTCACTGTAACACCCAAATATAACCCACACCCCTCACTGTAAAACCCAGATATAACCCACACCCCTCACTGTAACACCCAAATATAACACAAACCCCTCACTGTAACAACCAAATATAACCCACACCCCACAATGTAACAGCCAAATATAACCCACACCCCTCACTGAAACACCCAAATATAACCCACACCCCTCACTGAAACACCCAAATATAACCCACACCCCTCACTGAAACACCCAAATATAAGCCACACCCCTCACTGAAACACACAGATAAAACCCACACCCCTCACAGTAACACCCAAATATAACCCACACACCTCACTGTAACACCCAATAATAACCCACACCCCTCACCGTAACACCCAAATATAACCCACACCTCTCACGGTAACACCAAATATAACCCACACCCCTCACTGTAACAACCAAATATAACCAACACCCCTCACTGTAACACCCAAATATAACCAACACCCCTCACTGTAACACCCAAATATAACCGACACCCCTCACTGTAACATCGAAATATAAACCAAACCCCTCACTGTAACACCCAGATAAAACCCACACCACTCACTGTAACACCCAGATATAACCCACACCCCTCACTAACACACAAATATAAACCACAACCCTCACTGTAACACACAAATATAACCGACAACTCTCACAGTAACATCCAGATATAACCCACACCCCTCACTAACACCCAAATATAAACCACACCCCTCACGAACACCCAAATATAACCTACACCCCTCACTAACAAACAAATATAACCCACACACCTCACTGTAACACCAAGATAAGACCCACACCCCTCACTGAAACACACAAATATAACCCACACCCCTCACTGTAACACCCAGATAAAACCCACACCCCTCACTGAAACACCCAGATATACCCCACACCCCTCACTGCAACATCCAAATATAACCCACACTCCTCACTGTAAAACCCAAATATAACTAACAAGCCTCACTGTAACACCCAAATATAACCCAAACCCAAAACTGTAACACCCAAATATAACCCACACACCTCACTAACACCCAACTATAACCCACACCCCTCACTGAAACATCCAAATATAACCCACACCCATCAATGAAACACACAAATATAACGGACACCCGTCATTGAAACACTCAGATAAAACCGACACCCATCACTGTAACACCCAAATATAACCCACACCCCTCACTAACACCCAAATATAACCCACACCCCTCAATGAAACAACCAAATATAACCCACACCCCTCACTGAAAAACCCAGATAAAAACAACACCCCACACTGTAACACCCAAATATAACCCATACAGCTCACTGTAACAGCCCAATATAACCCACACCCCTCACTGTAACAGCCAAATATAACCCACACCCCTCACTGTAACACCCCAATATAACCCACAACCCTCACTGTAACACCCAGATAAAACCCACATCCCTCACTGTAGCACCCAGATATAACACACACCCCTCACTGTAACACCCAGATATTACCCACATTCCTCACTGTAACACCGAAATATAACACAAACCCCTCACTGTAACAACCAAATATAACCCACACCCCACACTGTAACACCCAAATATAACCCACACCCCTCACTAACACCCAAATATAACCCACACCCATCACTGAAACACCCAAATATAACCCACAAACCTCACTGAAACACCCAAATATAACCCACACCCCTCACAGAAACACCCAGATAAAACCGACACCCCTCACTGTAACACCCAAATATAAACCACACCCCTCACTTACACCCAAATATAACCCACACCCCTCACTGAAACACCCAAATATAACCCACACCCCTCGCTGAAACACCCAAATATAAGCCACACACCTCACTGAAACACCCAAATAAAACCCACACCCCTCACAGTAACACCCAAATATAACCCACACCCCTCACTGTAACACCCAAAAATAACCCACACCCCTCACTGTAACACCCAAATATAACCCACACCTCTCACGGTAACACCAAATATAACCCACACCCCTCACTGTAACACCCAAATATAACCCACACCCCTCACTGTAACACCCAAATATAACCGACACCCCTCACTGTAACACCGAAATATAAACCACACCCCTCACTGTAACACCCAGATAAAACCCACACCCCTCACTAACACCCAAATATAAACCACACCCCTCACTAACACCCAAATATAACCCACACCCCTCACTAACACCCAAATATAACCAACACCCCTCACTGTAACACCCAGATATAACCCACTCCCCTCACTGTAACACCCAAATATAACCCACAGCCCTGACTGTAACACCCAGATATAACCCACACCCCTCACTCTAACACCCCAATATAACCCACACAACTCACTGTGAAACGCAGATAAAACCCACATCCCTCACTGTAGCACCCAGATATGACACACACCCCTCACTGTAACACCCAGATATAACCCACATCCCTCACTGTAAAACCCAAATATAACCCACATCCCTCACTGTAACAAGCAGATATAACCCACACCCCTCACTAACACCCAAATATAACCCACAACCCACTCTGTAAAACCGAAATAAAACCGACAACACTCACAGTAACACCCAGATAGAACCCACACCCCCCACTAACACCCAAATATAACCCACACCCATCACTAACAACCAAATATAACGCACACCCCTCACTAACACCCAAATATAACACACACTCCTCAATGTAACACCCAGATAAAAACGAAACCCCTCACTGAAACACCCAAATATAACCAACACCCCTCACTGTAACACCCAAATATAACCCACACCCCTCACTGTAAAACCCAGATATAACCCACACCCCTCACTGTAACACCCAAATATAACACAAAACACTCACTGTAACAACCAAATATAACCCGCACCCCACACTGTAACACCCAAATATAACCCACACCCGTCACTAACACCCAAATATAACCCACACCCCTCACTGAAACACCCAAATATAACCCACACCCCTCACTGAAACACCCAAATATAACCCACAACCCTCACTGAAACACCCAAATATAAGCCACATCCCTCACAGTAACACACAAATATAACCCACACCCCTCACTGTAACACCCAATAATAACCCACACCCCTCACTGTAACACCCAAATATAACCCACACCTCTCACGGTAACACCAAATATAACCCACACCCCTCACTGTAACACCCAAATATAACCAACACCCCTCACTGTAACACCCAAATATAACCAACACCCCTCACTGTAACACCCAAATATAACCGACACCCCTCACTGTAACATCTAAATATAAACCAAACCCCTCACTGTAACACCCAGATAAAACCCACACCACTCACTGTAACACCCAGATATAACCCACACCCTTCACTAACACACAAATAAAAACCACAACCCTAACTGTAACACACAAATATAACCGACAACTCTCACAGTAACACCCAGATATAACCCACACCCCTCACTAACACCCAAATATAAACCACACCCCTCACTAACACCCAAATATAACCCACACCCCTCACTAACAACCAAATATAACCCACACACCTCACTGTAACACCCAGATAAGACCCACACCCCTCACTGAAACACACAAATATAGCCCACACCCGTCACTGTAACACCCAGATAAAACCCACACCCCTCACTGAAACACCCAGATATAACCCACACCCCTCACTGGAACATCCAAATATAACCCACACTCCTCACTGTAACACCCAAATATAACTAACAAGCCTCACTGTAACACCCAAATATAACCCAAACCCCACACTGTAACACCCAAATATAACCCACACACCTCACTAACACCCAACTATAACCCACACCCCTCACTGAAACACCCAAATATAACCCACAGCCATCACTGAAACACCCAAATATAACGCACACCCGTCATTGAAACACCAAGATAAAAACAACACCCCACACTGTAACACCCAAATATAACCCATACCCCTCACTGTAGCAGCCAAATATAACCCACACCCATCACTGTAACAGCCAAATATAACCCACACCCCTCACTGAAACACCCAAATATAACCCACAAACCTCACTGAAACACCCAAATATAACCCACACCCCTCACAGAAACACCCAGATAAAACCGACACCCCTCACTGTAACACCCAAATATAAACCACACCCCTCACTTACACCCAAATATAACCCACACCCCTCACTGAAACACCCAAATATAACCCACACCCCTCGCTGAAACACCCAAATATAAGCCACACACCTCACTGAAACACCCAAATAAAACCCACACCCCTCACAGTAACACCCAAATATAACCCACACCCCTCACTGTAACACCCAAAAATAACCCACACCCCTCACTGTAACACACAAATATAACCCACACCTCTCACGGTAACACCAAATATAACCCACACCCCTCACTGTAACACCCAAATATAACCCACACCCCTCACTGTAACACCCAAATATAAACCACACCCCTCACTGTAACACCCAGATAAAACCCACACCCCTCACTAACACCCAAATATAAACCACACCCCTCACTAACACCCAAATATAACCCACACCCCTCACTAACACCCAAATATAACCAACACCCCTCACTGTAACACCCAGATATAACCCACTCCCCTCACTGTAACACCCAAATATAACCCACAGCCCTGACTGTAACACCCAGATATAACCCACACCCCTCACTCTAACACCCCAATATAACCCACACAACTCACTGTGAAACGCAGATAAAACCCACATCCCTCACTGTAGCACCCAGATATGACACACACCCCTCACTGTAACACCCAGATATAACCCACATCCCTCACTGTAAAACCCAAATATAACCCACATCCCTCACTGTAACAAGCAGATATAACCCACACCCCTCACTAACACCCAAATATAACCCACAACCCACTCTGTAAAACCGAAATATAACCGACAACACTCACAGTAACACCCAGATAGAACCCACACCCCCCACTAACACCCAAATATAACCCACACCCATCACTAACAACCAAATATAACGCACACCCCTCACTAACACCCAAATATAACACACACTCCTCAATGTAACACCCAGATAAAAACGAAACCCCTCACTGAAACACCCAAATATAACCAACACCCCTCACTGTAACACCCAAATATAACCCACACCCCTCACTGTAAAACCCAGATATAACCCACACCCCTCACTGTAACACCCAAATATAACACAAAACACTCACTGTAACAACCAAATATAACCCACACCCCACACTGTAACACCCAAATATAACCCACACCCGTCACTAACACCCAAATATAACCCACACCCCTCACTGAAACACCCAAATATAACCCACACCCCTCACTGAAACACCCAAATATAACCCACAACCCTCACTGAAACACCCAAATATAAGCCACATCCCTCACAGTAACACACAAATATAACCCACACCCCTCACTGTAACACCCAATAATAACCCACACCCCTCACTGTAACACCCAAATATAACCCACACCTCTCACGGTAACACCAAATATAACCCACACCCCTCACTGTAACACCCAAATATAACCAACACCCCTCACTGTAACACCCAAATATAACCAACACCCCTCACTGTAACACCCAAATATAACCGACACCCCTCACTGTAACATCTAAATATAAACCAAACCCCTCACTGTAACACCCAGATAAAACCCACACCACTCACTGTAACACCCAGATATAACCCACACCCCTCACTAACACACAAATAAAAACCACAACCCTAACTGTAACACACAAATATAACCGACAACTCTCACAGTAACACCCAGATATAACCCACACCCCTCACTAACACCCAAATATAAACCACACCCCTCACTAACACCCAAATATAACCCACACCCCTCACTAACAACCAAATATAACCCACACACCTCACTGTAACACCCAGATAAGACCCACACCCCTCACTGAAACACACAAATATAGCCCACACCCGTCACTGTAACACCCAGATAAAACCCACACCCCTCACTGGAACATCCAAATATAACCCACACTCCTCACTGTAACACCCAAATATAACTAACAAGCCTCACTGTAACACCCAAATATAACCCAAACCCCACACTGTAACACCCAAATATAACCCACACACCTCACTAACACCCAACTATAACCCACACCCCTCACTGAAACACCCAAATATAACCCACAGCCATCACTGAAACACCCAAATATAACGCACACCCGTCATTGAAACACCAAGATAAAAACAACACCCCACACTGTAACACCCAAATATAACCCATACCCCTCACTGTAGCAGCCAAATATAACCCACACCCATCACTGTAACAGCCAAATATAACCCACACCCCTCACTGAAACACACAAATATAGCCCACACCCCTCACTGTGAAACCCAGATAAAACCCACATCCCTCACTGTAGCACCCAGATATAACACACACCCCTCACTGTAACACCCAGATATAACCCACACCCCTCACTGTAACACCCCAATATAACCCACACAACTCACTGTGAAAAGCAGATAAAACCCACATCCCTCACTGTAGCACCCAGATATAACACACACCCCTCACTAACACCCAAATATGACCCACAACCCACTCTGTAAAACCGAAATATAACCGACAACACTCACAGTAACACCCAGATAGAACCCACACCACCCACTAACACCCAAATATAACACACACTCCTCAATGTAACACCCAGATAAAAAGCACACCCCTCACTGAAACACCCAAATATAACCAACACCCCTCACTGTAACAACCAAATATAACCCACACCCGTCACTAACACCCAAATATAACCCACACCCCTCACTGAAACACCCAAATATAACCCACACCCCTCACTGAAACACCCAAATATAACCCACACCCCTCACTGAAACACCAAAATATAACCCACACCACTCGTTGAAACACCCAAATATAAGCCACACCCCTCACTGAAACACACAGATAAAACCCACACGCCTCACAGTAACTCCCAAATATAACCCACACCCCTCACTGTAACACCCAAATATAACCGACACCCCTCACTGTAACACCGAAATATAAACCACACCCCTCACTGTAACACCCAGATAAAACCAACACCCCTCACTAACACCCAAATAGAAACCACACCCCTCACTAACACCCAAATATAACCCACACCCCTCACTAACAACCAAATATAACCCACACCCGTCATTGAAACACCCAGATAAAACCAACACCCCTCACTGTAACACCCAAATATAAACGACACCGCTCACTAACATCCAAATATAACCCACACCCCTCAATGAAACAACCAAATATAACCCACACCCCTCACTGAAACACCCAGATGAAAACAACACCCCACACTGTAACAACCAAATATAACCCACACCCCTCACTGAAACACCCAAATATAACCCACACCCCTCACTGAAACACCCAAAGATAACCAACACCCCTCACTGTAACACCCTAATATAAACGACACCCCTCACTGTAACATCGAAATATAAACCACACCCATCACAGTAACAACCAGATAAAACCCACACCCCTCACTGTAACACCCAGATATAAGCCACATCCCTCACTAACACCCAAATATAAACCACAACCCTCACTGTAACACCCAAATATAACCGACAACTCTCACAGTAACACCCAGATATAACCCACACCCCTCACTAACACCCAAATATAAACCACACCCCTCACTAACACCCAAATATAACGCACTCCCCTCACTAACAACCAAATATAACCCACACACCTCACTGTAACACCCAGATAAGACCCACACCCCTCACTGAAACACACAAATATAACCCACACCCCTCACTTTAACATCCAAATATAACCCACCATCCTCACTGTAACACCCAAATATAACTAACAACCCTCACTGTAACACCCAAATATAACCCAAAACCCACACTGTAACACGCAAATATAACCCACACACATCACTAACACCCATCTATAACCCACACCCCTCACTGAAACACCATAATATAACCCACACCCCTCACTGAAACATCCAAATTTAACCCACACCCGTCATTGAAACACCCAGATAAAACCGACACCCCTCACTGTAACACCCAAATATAAACCACAACCCTCACTGTAACACCCAAATATAACCGACAACTCTCACAGTAACACCCAGATATAACCCACACCCCTCACTTACACCCAAATATAAACCACACCCCTCACTAACACCCAAATATAACGCACACCCCTCACTAACAGCCAAATATAACCCACACACCTAACTGTAACACCCAGATAAGACCCACACCCCTCACTGAAACACACAAATATAACCCACACCCCTCACTGTAACATCCAAATATAACCCACACTCCTCACTGTAACACCAAATATAACTAACAACCCTCACTGTAACACCCAAATACAACCCACACCCCTCACTGTAACACCCAAATATAAACCACACCCCTCACTTTAAAACCCAAATATAACCAACACCCCTCACTGTAACACCCAGATATAACCCACTCCCCTCACTGTAACACCCACATATAACCCACACCCCTGACTGTAACACCCAGATATAACCCACACCCCTCACTGTAACACCCCAATATAACCCACACAACTCACTGTGAAACCCAGATAAAACCCACATCCCTCACTGTAACACCCAGATATAACCCACATCCCTCACTGTAACACCGAAATATAACCCACATCCCTCACTGTAACACGCAGATATAACCCACACCCCTCACTAACACCGAAATATAACCCACATCCCACTCTGTAAAACCGAAATATAACCGACAACACTCACAGTAACACACAGATAGAACCCACACCCCCCACTAACACCCAAATATAACCCACACCCATCAATAACAACCTAATATAACACACACCCCTCACAAACACCCAAATATAACACACACTCCTCACTTTAACACCCAGATAAAAACCACACCCCTCAATGAAACACACAAATATAACCAACACCCCTCACTGTAACACCCAAATATAACCCACACCCCTCACTGTAAAACCCAGATATAACCCACACCCCTCACTGTAACACCCAAATATAACACAAAACCCTCACTGTAACAACCAAATATAACCCACACCCGACACTCTAACACCCAAATATAACCCACACCCGTCACTAACACCCAAATATAACCCACACCCCTCACTGAAACACCCAAATATAACCCAAACCCCTCACTGAAACACCCAAATATAACCCACACCCCTCACTGAAACACCCAAATATAATCCACACCCCTCACTGAAACACCCAAATATAAGCCACACCCCTCACTGAAAAACACAGATAAAACCCAGACCCCTCACAGTAACACCCAAATATAACCCACACCCGTCACTGTAACACCCAAAAATAACCCACACCCCTCACTGTAACACCCAAATATAACCCACACCTCTCACTGTAACACCAAATATAACCCACACCCCTCACTGTAACACCCAAATATAACCCACACCCCTCACTGTAACACCCAAATATAACCAACACCCCTCACTGTAACACCCTAATATAACCGACACCCCTCACTGTAACATCGAAATATAAACCACACCCCTCACTGTAACACCCAGATAAAACACACAAAGCTCACTGTAACACCCAAATATAACCCACACCCCTCACTGTAACACCCAGATAAAACTCACACCCCTCACTTTAACACCCAGATATAACCCACACCCCTCACTAACACCCAAATATAAACCACAACCCTCACTGTAACACCCAAATATAACCGACAACTCTAACAGTAACACCCTGATATAACCCACACCCCTCACTAACACCCAAATATAAACCACACCCCTCACGAAGACCCAAATATAACCGACACCCCTCACTAACAACCAGATATAACCCACACACCTCACTGTAACACCCAGATAAAACCAACACCCCTCACTGAAACACACAAATATAACCCACACCCCTCACTGTAACATCCAAATATAACCCACACCCCTCACAGTAACACCCAAATATAACCCACACCCCTCACTGTAACACCCAAAAATAACCCACACCCCTCACTGTAACACCCAAATATAACCCACACCTCTCACGGTAACACCAAATATAACCCACACCCCTCACTGTAACACCCAAATATAACCCACACCCCTCACTGTAACACCCAAATATAAACCACACCCCTCACTGTAACACCCAGATAAAACCCACACCCCTCACTAACACCCAAATATAAACCACACCCCTCACTAACACCCAAATATAACCCACACCCCTCACTAACACCCAAATATAACCAACACCCCTCACTGTAACACCCAGATATAACCCACTCCCCTCACTGTAACACCCAAATATAACCCACAGCCCTGACTGTAACACCCAGATATAACCCACACCCCTCACTCTAACACCCCAATATAACCCACACAACTCACTGTGAAACGCAGATAAAACCCACATCCCTCACTGTAGCACCCAGATATGACACACACCCCTCACTGTAACACCCAGATATAACCCACATCCCTCACTGTAAAACCCAAATATAACCCACATCCCTCACTGTAACAAGCAGATATAACCCACACCCCTCACTAACACCCAAATATAACCCACAACCCACTCTGTAAAACCGAAATATAACCGACAACACTCACAGTAACACCCAGATAGAACCCACACCCCCCACTAACACCCAAATATAACCCACACCCATCACTAACAACCAAATATAACGCACACCCCTCACTAACACCCAAATATAACACACACTCCTCAATGTAACACCCAGATAAAAACGAAACCCCTCACTGAAACACCCAAATATAACCAACACCCCTCACTGTAACACCCAAATATAACCCACACCCCTCACTGTAAAACCCAGATATAACCCACACCCCTCACTGTAACACCCAAATATAACACAAAACACTCACTGTAACAACCAAATATAACCCACACCCCACACTGTAACACCCAAATATAACCCACACCCGTCACTAACACCCAAATATAACCCACACCCCTCACTGAAACACCCAAATATAACCCACACCCCTCACTGAAACACCCAAATATAACCCACAACCCTCACTGAAACACCCAAATATAAGCCACATCCCTCACAGTAACACACAAATATAACCCACACCCCTCACTGTAACACCCAATAATAACCCACACCCCTCACTGTAACACCCAAATATAACCCACACCTCTCACGGTAACACCAAATATAACCCACACCCCTCACTGTAACACCCAAATATAACCAACACCCCTCACTGTAACACCCAAATATAACCAACACCCCTCACTGTAACACCCAAATATAACCGACACCCCTCACTGTAACATCTAAATATAAACCAAACCCCTCACTGTAACACCCAGATAAAACCCACACCACTCACTGTAACACCCAGATATAACCCACACCCCTCACTAACACACAAATAAAAACCACAACCCTAACTGTAACACACAAATATAACCGACAACTCTCACAGTAACACCCAGATATAACCCACACCCCTCACTAACACCCAAATATAAACCACACCCCTCACTAACACCCAAATATAACCCACACCCCTCACTAACAACCAAATATAACCCACACACCTCACTGTAACACCCAGATAAGACCCACACCCCTCACTGAAACACACAAATATAGCCCACACCCGTCACTGTAACACCCAGATAAAACCCACACCCCTCACTGGAACATCCAAATATAACCCACACTCCTCACTGTAACACCCAAATATAACTAACAAGCCTCACTGTAACACCCAAATATAACCCAAACCCCACACTGTAACACCCAAATATAACCCACACACCTCACTAACACCCAACTATAACCCACACCCCTCACTGAAACACCCAAATATAACCCACAGCCATCACTGAAACACCCAAATATAACGCACACCCGTCATTGAAACACCAAGATAAAAACAACACCCCACACTGTAACACCCAAATATAACCCATACCCCTCACTGTAGCAGCCAAATATAACCCACACCCATCACTGTAACAGCCAAATATAACCCACACCCCTCACTGAAACACACAAATATAGCCCACACCCCTCACTGTGAAACCCAGATAAAACCCACATCCCTCACTGTAGCACCCAGATATAACACACACCCCTCACTGTAACACCCAGATATAACCCACACCCCTCACTGTAACACCCCAATATAACCCACACAACTCACTGTGAAAAGCAGATAAAACCCACATCCCTCACTGTAGCACCCAGATATAACACACACCCCTCACTAACACCCAAATATGACCCACAACCCACTCTGTAAAACCGAAATATAACCGACAACACTCACAGTAACACCCAGATAGAACCCACACCCCCCACTAACACCCAAATATAACACACACTCCTCAATGTAACACCCAGATAAAAAGCACACCCCTCACTGAAACACCCAAATATAACCAACACCCCTCACTGTAACAACCAAATATAACCCACACCCGTCACTAACACCCAAATATAACCCACACCCCTCACTGAAACACCCAAATATAACCCACACCCCTCACTGAAACACCCAAATATAACCCACACCCCTCACTGAAACACCAAAATATAACCCACACCACTCGTTGAAACACCCAAATATAAGCCACACCCCTCACTGAAACACACAGATAAAACCCACACGCCTCACAGTAACTCCCAAATATAACCCACACCCCTCACTGTAACACCCAAATATAACCGACACCCCTCACTGTAACACCGAAATATAAACCACACCCCTCACTGTAACACCCAGATAAAACCAACACCCCTCACTAACACCCAAATAGAAACCACACCCCTCACTAACACCCAAATATAACCCACACCCCTCACTAACAACCAAATATAACCCACACCCGTCATTGAAACACCCAGATAAAACCAACACCCCTCACTGTAACACCCAAATATAAACGACACCGCTCACTAACATCCAAATATAACCCACACCCCTCAATGAAACAACCAAATATAACCCACACCCCTCACTGAAACACCCAGATGAAAACAACACCCCACACTGTAACAACCAAATATAACCCACACCCCTCACTGAAACACCCAAATATAACCCACACCCCTCACTGAAACACCCAAAGATAACCAACACCCCTCACTGTAACACCCTAATATAAACGACACCCCTCACTGTAACATCGAAATATAAACCACACCCATCACAGTAACAACCAGATAAAACCCACACCCCTCACTGTAACACCCAGATATAAGCCACATCCCTCACTAACACCCAAATATAAACCACAACCCTCACTGTAACACCCAAATATAACCGACAACTCTCACAGTAACACCCAGATATAACCCACACCCCTCACTAACACCCAAATATAAACCACACCCCTCACTAACACCCAAATATAACGCACTCCCCTCACTAACAACCAAATATAACCCACACACCTCACTGTAACACCCAGATAAGACCCACACCCCTCACTGAAACACACAAATATAACCCACACCCCTCACTTTAACATCCAAATATAACCCACCATCCTCACTGTAACACCCAAATATAACTAACAACCCTCACTGTAACACCCAAATATAACCCAAAACCCACACTGTAACACGCAAATATAACCCACACACATCACTAACACCCATCTATAACCCACACCCCTCACTGAAACACCATAATATAACCCACACCCCTCACTGAAACATCCAAATTTAACCCACACCCGTCATTGAAACACCCAGATAAAACCGACACCCCTCACTGTAACACCCAAATATAAACCACAACCCTCACTGTAACACCCAAATATAACCGACAACTCTCACAGTAACACCCAGATATAACCCACACCCCTCACTTACACCCAAATATAAACCACACCCCTCACTAACACCCAAATATAACGCACACCCCTCACTAACAGCCAAATATAACCCACACACCTAACTGTAACACCCAGATAAGACCCACACCCCTCACTGAAACACACAAATATAACCCACACCCCTCACTGTAACATCCAAATATAACCCACACTCCTCACTGTAACACCAAATATAACTAACAACCCTCACTGTAACACCCAAATACAACCCACACCCCTCACTGTAACACCCAAATATAAACCACACCCCTCACTTTAAAACCCAAATATAACCAACACCCCTCACTGTAACACCCAGATATAACCCACTCCCCTCACTGTAACACCCACATATAACCCACACCCCTGACTGTAACACCCAGATATAACCCACACCCCTCACTGTAACACCCCAATATAACCCACACAACTCACTGTGAAACCCAGATAAAACCCACATCCCTCACTGTAACACCCAGATATAACCCACATCCCTCACTGTAACACCGAAATATAACCCACATCCCTCACTGTAACACGCAGATATAACCCACACCCCTCACTAACACCGAAATATAACCCACATCCCACTCTGTAAAACCGAAATATAACCGACAACACTCACAGTAACACACAGATAGAACCCACACCCCCCACTAACACCCAAATATAACCCACACCCATCAATAACAACCTAATATAACACACACCCCTCACAAACACCCAAATATAACACACACTCCTCACTTTAACACCCAGATAAAAACCACACCCCTCAATGAAACACACAAATATAACCAACACCCCTCACTGTAACACCCAAATATAACCCACACCCCTCACTGTAAAACCCAGATATAACCCACACCCCTCACTGTAACACCCAAATATAACACAAAACCCTCACTGTAACAACCAAATATAACCCACACCCGACACTCTAACACCCAAATATAACCCACACCCGTCACTAACACCCAAATATAACCCACACCCCTCACTGAAACACCCAAATATAACCCAAACCCCTCACTGAAACACCCAAATATAACCCACACCCCTCACTGAAACACCCAAATATAATCCACACCCCTCACTGAAACACCCAAATATAAGCCACACCCCTCACTGAAAAACACAGATAAAACCCAGACCCCTCACAGTAACACCCAAATATAACCCACACCCGTCACTGTAACACCCAAAAATAACCCACACCCCTCACTGTAACACCCAAATATAACCCACACCTCTCACTGTAACACCAAATATAACCCACACCCCTCACTGTAACACCCAAATATAACCCACACCCCTCACTGTAACACCCAAATATAACCAACACCCCTCACTGTAACACCCTAATATAACCGACACCCCTCACTGTAACATCGAAATATAAACCACACCCCTCACTGTAACACCCAGATAAAACTCACAAAGCTCACTGTAACACCCAAATATAACCCACACCCCTCACTGTAACACCCAGATAAAACTCACACCCCTCACTTTAACACCCAGATATAACCCACACCCCTCACTAACACCCAAATATAAACCACAACCCTCACTGTAACACCCAAATATAACCGACAACTCTAACAGTAACACCCTGATATAACCCACACCCCTCACTAACACCCAAATATAAACCACACCCCTCACGAAGACCCAAATATAACCGACACCCCTCACTAACAACCAGATATAACCCACACACCTCACTGTAACACCCAGATAAAACCAACACCCCTCACTGAAACACACAAATATAACCCACACCCCTCACTGTAACATCCAAATATAACCCACACTCCTCACTGTAACACCCAAATATAACGCAAACCCCACACTGTAACACCCAAATATAACCCACACACCTCACTAACACCCAACTATAACCCACACCCCTCACTGAAACACCCAAATATAACCCACACCCCTCACTGAAACACCCAAATATAACCCACAGCCGTCATTGAAACACCCAGATAAAACCGACACAACTCACTATAACACCCAAATATAACCCACACCCCTCACTGTAGCACCCAACTATAACGCACACCCCTCACTGTAACACCGAGATAAAACCCACACCCCTCACTGTAACACCCAAATATAACCCACACTCTTCACTAACACCCAAATATAACCCACAACCCTCACTGTAACACCCAAATATAACCGACAACTCTAACAGTAACACCCAGATATAACACACACCCCTCACTAACACCCAAATATTACCCACACCCCTCACTAACAACCAAATATAAACACAACCCACACTAACAACCAAATATAACCCACACACCTCAATGTAACACCCAGATAAAACCCACACTCCTCACTGTAACACCCAGATAAAACCCACACCACTCACTGTAACACCCAGATATAGACCACACCCCTCACTGTAACACCCAGATAAAACCCACACCCCTCACTGAAACACCCAAATATAACCCACACCCCTCACTGTAACACCCAGATAAAACCCACAAAGCTCACTGTAGCACCCAAATATAACCCACACCCCTCACTGTAACACCCAGATAAAACCCACAACCATCACTGTAACACCCAGATATAACCAACACCCCTCAATGTAACACCCAGATATAACCCACACCCTTCAGTGTAACACCCAGATATAACCCACACCCTTCAGTGTAACACCCAGATATAACCAACACACCTCACTGTAACACGCAGATAAAAGGCACACCGCTCACTGTAACACCCAAATATAACCCACACCCCTCACTGTAACACGCAGATATAAACCAAACCCCTCACTGTAACACACAGATAAAACCCACACCCCTCACTGTAACACCAAAATATAACCCACACCCCTCACTGTAACACCCAGATATAACCCACACCCCTCACTGTAACACCCCAATATAACCCACACCCCTCACTGTAACACCCAGATAAAACCCACATCCCTCACTGTAGCACCCAGATATATCACACACCCCTCACTGTAACACCCAGATATAACCCACATTCCTCACTGTAACACCCAAATATAACCCACATCCCTCACTGTAACACGCAGATATAACCCACATCCCTCACTGTAACACCCAAATACAACCAACACAACTCACTGTAGCACGCAAATATAAACCACACCCCTCACTGTAACACGCAGATTAAATCCACAATCCTCACTGTAACATGCTGATATAACCCACATCCCTCACTGTAACAACCAAATATAACCCACACCCCTCACTGAAACACCCAAATATAACCCACACCCCTCGCTGAAACACCCAAATATAAGCCACACCCCTCACTGAAAAACACAGATAAAACCCACACCCCTCACAGTAACACCCAAATATAACCCACACCACTCACTGTAACACCCAAAAATAACCCACACCCCTCACTGTAACACCCAAAAATAACCCACACCCCTCACTGTAACACCCAAATATAACCCACACCTCTCACGGTAACACCAAATATAACCCACACCCCTCACTGTAACACCCAAATATAACCGACAACTCTAACAGTAACACCCTGATATAACCCACACCCCTCACTAACACCCAAATATAAACCACACCCCTCACGAACACCCAAATATAACCTACACCCCTCACTAACAACCAAATATAACCCACACACCTCACTGTAACACCCAGATAAGACCCACACCCCTCACTGAAACACACAAATATAACCCACACCCCTCAGTGTAACATCCAAATATAACCCACACTCCTCACTGTAACACCCAAATATAACTAAAAACCCTCGCTGTAACACCCAAATATAACCCAAACCCCACACTGTAACACCCAAATATAACCCACACACCTCACTAATACCCAACTATAACCCACAACCCTCACTGAAACACCCAAATATAACCCACACCCCTCACTGAAACACCCAAATATAACCCACACCCCTCGCTAACACCCAAATATAACCCACACCCCTCAATGAAACAACCAAATATAACCCACACCCCTCACTGAAACACCCAGATAAAAACAACACCCCACACTGTAACACCCAAATATAACCCATACCCCTCACTGTAACAGCCAAATATAACCCACACCCCTCACTGTAACAGGCAAATATAACCCACACCCCTCACTGTAACACCCAAATATAACCCACACCACTCACTGTAACACCCAAATACAACCAACACCCCTCACTGTAACACCCAAATATAACACACACCCCTCACTGTACCACCCAAATATAACCCACACCTCTCATTGTAACACCCCAATATAACCCACACCCCTCACTGTAACACCCAGATAAAACCCACATCCCTCACTGTAGCACCCAAATATAACACACACCCCTCACTGTAACACCCAGATATAACCCACATTCCTCACTGTAACACCCAAATATAACCCACATCCCTCACTGTAACATGCAGATATAACCCACATCCCTCACTGTAACACCCAAATATAACCAACACCCCTCACTGTAGCACGCAAATATAAACCACACCCCTCACTGTAACACGCAGATAAAATCCAAAATCCTCACTGTAACATGCAGATATAACCCACATCCCTCACTGTAACAACCAAATATAACCAACACCCCTCACTGTAACAACCAAATATAAACCACACTCCTCACTGTAACACGCAGATAAAACCCACACTCCTCACTGTAACAACCAGAAAAAAACCACAACCCTCACTGTGACACCCAGATATAACCCACAACCCTCACTGTAACACCCAGTTAAATCCCACACCCCTCACTGAAACACCCAAATATAACCCACACCCCTCACTGTAACACCAAATATAACCCACACCCATCACTGTAACACCCAAATATAACCCACACCCCTCACTGTAACACCCAAATATAACCCACACCCCTCACTGTAACACCCAGATATAACCCCACACTCCTCAGTAACACCCAAATATAACCCACAACCCTCACTGGAACACCCAAATATAACCGACAACTCTCACAGTAACACACAGATATGACCCACACCCCTCACTAACACGAAATATAACCCACACCCCTCACTAACAACCAAATATAACCCACACCCCTCACTGTAACATCCAAATATAACCCACACCCCTCACTGTAACACCCAAATATAACTAACAACCCTCACTGTAACACCCAGATATAACCCAAACCCCACACTGTAACACCCAAATATAACCCACTCACCTCACTAACACACAACTATAACCCACACCCCTCACTGAAACACCCAAATATAACCCACACCCCTCACTGAAACACCCAAATATAACCCACAGCCGTCATTGAAACACCCAGATAAAACCGACACACCTCACTGTAACACCCAAATATAACCCACACCCCTCACTGTAGCACCCAACTATAACGCACACCCCTCACTGTAACACCGAGATAAAACCCACACCCCTCACTGTAACACCCAAATATAACCCACACTCTTCACTAACACCCAAATATAACCCACAACCCTCACTGTAACACCCAAATATAACCGACAACTCTCACAGTAACACCCAGATATAACACACACCCCTCACTAACACCCAAATATTACCCACACCCCTCACAAACAACCAAATATAAACACAACCCTCACTAACAACCAAATACAACCCACACACCTCAATGTAACACCCAGATAAAACCCACACTCCTCACTGTAACACCCAGAAAAAACCCACACCACTCACTGTAACACCCAGATATAGACCACACCCCTCACTGTTACACCCAGATAAAACCCACACCCCTCACTGAAACACCCAAATATAACCCACACCCCTCACTGTAACACCCAGATAAAACCCACAACGCTCACTGTAACACCCAAATATAACCCACACCCCTCACTGTAACACCCAGATAAAACCCACAACCATCACTGTAACACCCAGATATAACCAACACCCCTCAATGTAACACCCAGATATAACCCACACCCTTCAGTGTAACACCCAGATATAACCAACACACCTCACTGTAACGCACAGATAAAAGGCACACCGCTCACTGTAACACCCAAATATAACCCACACCCCTCACTGTAACACGCAGACACACAGATAAAACCCACACCCCTCACTGTAACACCAAAATATAACCCACACCCCTCACTGTAACACCCAGATATAACCCACACCCCTCACTGTAACACCCCAATATAACCCACACCCCTCACTGTAACACCCAGATAAAACCCACATCCCTCACTGTAGCACCCAGATATATCACACACCCCTCACTGTAACACCCAGATATAACACACATTCCTCACTGTAACACCCAAATATAACCCACATCCCTCACTGTAACACGCAGATATAACCCACATCCCTCACTGTAACACCCACATACAACCAACACCCCTCACTGTAGCACGCAAATATAAACCACACCCCTCACTGTAACACGCAGATGAAATCCACAATCCTCACTGTAACAACCAGAAAAAACCCACAACACTCACTGTAACACCCAGATATAACCCACAACCCTCACTGTAACACCCAGTTAAATACCACACCCCTCACTGAAACACCCAAATATAACCAAAACCCCTCACTGTAACACCCAAATATAACCCACACCCCTCAATGTAAAAGCCAGATATAACCCACGCCCCTCACTGTAACACCAAAATATAACACAAAACCCTCACTGTAACAACCAAACATAACCCACACCCCACACTGTAACACCCAAATATAACCCACACCCGTCACTAACACCCAAATATAACCCACACCCCTCACTGAAACACCCAAAAATAACCCACACCCCTCACTGAAACACCCAAATATAACCCACACCCCTCGCTGAAACACCCAAATATAAGCCACACCCCTCTCTGAAACACACAGATAAAACCCACACCCATCACAGTAACACCCAAATATAACCCACACCCCTCACTGTAACACCCAAATATAACCCACACCCCTCACTGTAACACCCAAATATAACCCACACCTCTCACGGTAACACCAAATATAACCCACACCACTCACTGTAACACCCAAATATAACCCACACCCCTCACTGTAACACCCAAATATAACCAACACCCCTCACTGTAAAACCCTAATATAACCGACACCCCTCACTGTAACATCGAAATATAAACCACACCCCTCACTGTAACACCCAGATAAAACCCACACCCCTCACTGTAACACCCAGATATAACCCACACCCCTCACTAACACACAAATATAAACCAAAACCCTCACTGTAACACCCAAAAATAACCGACAATCTCACAGTTACACCCAGATATAACCCACACCCCTCACTAACACCCAAATATAAACCACACCCCTCACTAACACCCAAATATAACCCACACCCCTCACTAACAACCAAATATAACCCACACCACTCACTGTAACACCCAAATATAACCCACACCCCTCACTGTAACACCCAAATATAACCAACACCCCTCACTGTAAAACCCTAATATAACCGACACCCCTCACTGTAACATCGAAATATAAACCACACCCCTCACTGTAACACCCAGATAAAACCCACACCCCTCACTGTAACACCCAGATATAACCCACACCCCTCACTAACACACAAATATAAACCAAAACCCTCACTGTAACACCCAAAAATAACCGACAATCTCACAGTTACACCCAGATATAACCCACACCCCTCACTAACACCCAAATATAAACCACACCCCTCACTAACACCCAAATATAACCCACACCCCTCACTAACAACCAAATATAACCCACACACCTCACTGTAACACCCAGATAAGACCCACACCCCTCACTGAAACACACAAATATAACCCACACCCCTCACTGTAACATCCAAATACAACCCACACTCCTCACTGTAACACCCAAATATAACTAACAACCCTCACTGTAACACGCAAATATAACCCAAACCCCACACTGTAACACCCAAATATAACCCACACACCTCACTAACACCCAACTATAAACCACACCCCTCACTGAAACACCCAAATATAACCCGCACCCCTCACTGAAACAACCAAATATAACCCACACCCGTCATTGAAACACCCAGATAAAACCGACACCCCTCACTGTGACACCCAAATATAACCCACACCCCTCACTAACACCCAAATATAACCCACACAACTCAATGAAACAACCAAATATAACCACACCCCTCACTGAAACACCCAGATAAAAACAACACCCCACACTGTAACACCCAAATATAACCCATACCCCTCACTGTAACAGCCAAATATAACCCACACCCGTCACTGTAACAGGCAAATATAACCCACACCCCTCACTGTAACACCCAAATATAACCCACACCCCTCACTGTAACACCCAGATAAAACCCACAACCCTCACTGTAACACCCAAATATAACACACACCCCTCACTGTAACACCCAGATAAAACCCACAACCATCACTGTAACACCTAGATATAACCAACACCCCTCAATGTAACACCCAGATATAACCCACACCCTTCAGTGTAACACCCAGATATAACCAACACACCTCACTGTAACACACAGATAAAAGGCACACCGCTCACTGTAACACCCAAATATAACCCACACCCCTCACTGTAACACGCAGATATAAACCACACCCCTCACTGTAACACACAGATAAAACCCACACCCATCACTGTAACACCCAAATATAACCCACACCCCTCACTGTAACACCCAGATATAACCCACACCCCTCACTGTAACACCCCAATATAACCCACACCCCTCACTGTAACACCCAGATAAAACCCACATCCCTCACTGTAGCACCCAGATATAACACACACCCCTCACTGTAACACCCAAATATAACCCACACCACTCACTGTAACACCCAAATACAACCAACACCCCTCACTGTAACACCCAAATATAACACACACCCCTCACTGTACCACCCAAATATAACCCACACCTCTCATTGTAACACCCCAATATAACCCACACCCCTCACTGTAACACCCAGATAAAACCCACATCCCTCACTGTAGCACCCAAATATAACCCACATCCCTCACTGTAACATGCAGATATAACCCACATCCCTCACTGTAACACCCAAATATAACCAACACCCCTCACTGTAGCACGCAAATATAAACCACACCCCTCACTGTAACACGCAGATAAAATCCAAAATCCTCACTGTAACATGCAGATATAACCCACATCCCTCACTGTAACAACCAAATATAACCAACACCCCTCACTGTAACAACCAAATATAAACCACACTCCTCACTGTAACACGCAGATAAAACCCACACTCCTCACTGTAACAACCAGAAAAAAACCACAACCCTCACTGTGACACCCAGATATAACCCACAACCCTCACTGTAACACCCAGTTAAATCCCACACCCCTCACTGAAACACCCAAATATAACCCACACCCCTCACTGTAACACCAAATATAACCCACACCCATCACTGTAACACCCAAATATAACCCACACCCCTCACTGTAACACCCAAATATAACCCACACCCCTCACTGTAACACCCAGATATAACCCCACACTCCTCAGTAACACCCAAATATAACCCACAACCCTCACTGTAACACGCAGATTAAATCCACAATCCTCACTGTAACATGCAGATATAACCCACATCCCTCACTGTAACAACCAAATATAACCAACACCCCTCACTGTAACACCCAAATATAAACCACACCCCTCACTGTAACACGCAGATAAAACCCACACTCCTCACTGTAACAACCAAAAAAAACTCAAAACCCTCACTGTATCACCCAAATATAACTGACAACTCTCACAGTAACACCCAGATATAACCCACACCCCTCACTAACACCCAAATATTACCCACACCCCTCACTAACAACCAAATATAAACCACAACCCTCACTAACAACCAAATATAACCGACACATCTCACTGTAACAACCAGATAAAACCCACACTCCTCACTGTAAAACCCAGAAAAAACCCACACCACTCACTGTAACACCCAGATATAACCCACATTCCTCACTGTAACACCCAAATATAACCAACATCCCTCACTGTAACACGCAGATATAACCCACAACCCTCACTGTAACACCCAAATATAACGAACACCCCTCACTGTAGCATGCAAATATAAACCACAAGCCTCAATGTAACACGCAGATAAAATCCACACTCCTCGCAGTAACATGCAGATATAACCAACATCCCTCACTGTAACAACCAAATATAACCAACACCCCTCACTGTAACACCCAAATGTAAACCACACCCCTCACTGTAACACGCAGATAAAACCCACACTCCTCACTGTAACAACCAGAAAAAAACCACAACCCTCACTGTAACACCCAGATATAACCCACAAGCCTCACTGTAACACCCAGTAAAATCCCACACCCCTCACTGAAACACCCAAATATAACCCACACCCCTCACTGTAACACCAAATATAACCCACACCCATCACTGTAACACCCAAATATAACCCACACCCCTCAGTGTAACTTCCAAATATAACCCACACCCCTCACTGTAACAACCAAATATAACCAACACACCCCTCACTGTAACACCCAACTATAACGCACACCCCTCACTGTAACACCGAGATAAAACCCACACCCCTCACTGTAACACCCAAATATAACCCACACTCCTCACTAACACCCAAATATAACCCACAACCCTCACTGTAACACGCAAATATAACCGACAACTCTCCAGTAACACCCAGATATAAACCACACCCCTCACTAACACCGAAATATTACCCACACCCCTCACTAACAACCAAATATAAACCACAACCCTCACTAACAACCAAATATAACCCACACACCTCACTGTAACACCCAGATAAAACCCACACTCCTCACTGTAACACCCAGAAAAAACCCACACCACTCACTGTAACACCCAGATATAGACCACACCCCTCACTGTAACACCCAGATAAAACCCACACCCCTCACTGAAACACCCAAATATAACCCACACCCCTCACTGTAACACCCAGATAAAACCCACAAAGCTCACTGTAACACCCAAATATAAACCAAACCCCTCACTGTAACACCCAGATAAAACCCACAACCATCACTGTAACACCCAGATATAACCAACACCCCTCAATGTAACACCCAGATATAACCCACACCCTTCAGTGTAACACCCAGATATAACCAACACACCTCACTGTAACACCCAGATAAAAGGCACACCGCTCACTGTAACACCCAAATATAACCCACACCCCTCACGGTAACACGCATATATAAACCACACCCCTCACTGTAACACCCAGATATAACCCACACCCCTCACTGTAACACCCCAATATAACCCACACCGCTCACTGTAACACCCAGATAAAACCCACATCCCTCACTGTAGCACCCAGATATAACACACACCCCTCACTGTAACACCCAGATATAACCCACATTCCTCACTGTAACACCCAAATATAACCCACATTCCTCACTGTAACACGCAGATATAACCCACATCCCTCACTGTAACACCCAAATACAACCAACACCCCTCACTGTAGCACGCAAATATAAACCACACCCCTCACTGTAACACGCAGATTAAATCCACAATCCTCACTGTAACATGCAGATATAACCCACTTCCCTCACTGTAACAACCAAATATAACCCACACCCCTCACTGTAACACCCAAATATAAAGCACACCCCTCACTGTAACACGCAGATAAAACCCACACTCCTCACTGCAACAACCAGAAAAAACCCACAACACTCACTGTAACACCCAGATATAACCCACAACCCTCACTGTAACAACCAGTTAAATACCACACCCCTCACTGAAACACCCAAATATAACCAACACCCCTCACTGTAACACCCAAATATAACCCACACCCCTCAATGTAAAAGCCAGATATAACCCACACCCCTCACTGTAACACCAAAATATAACACAAAACCCTCACTGTAACAACCAAACATAACCCACACCCCACACTGTAACACCCAAATATAACCCACACCTGTCACTAACACCCAAATATAACCCACACCCCTCACTGTAACAGCCAAATACAACCAACACCCCTCACTGTTACACCCAAATATAACCCACAACCCTCACTGTAACAGCCAAATATAACCCACGCCCCTCACTGTAACACCCAGATATAACCCACTCCCCTCACTGTAACACACAAATATAACCCACATTCCTCACTGTAAACCCCAAATATAACCCACATCCCTCACTTTAACACGCAGATATAACCCACATCCCTCACTGTAACACCCAAATATAACCAACACCCCTCACTGTAGCACGCAAATATAAACCACACCCCTCACTGTAACACGCAGATAAAATCCACACTCCTGACTGTAACATGCAGATATAACCCACATCCCTCACTGAAACAACCAAATATAACCAACACCCCTCACTGTAACACCCTAATATAACCCACACCCCTCACTGTAACACCCAGATAAAACCCACATCCCTCACTGTAGCACCCAGATATAACACACACCCCTCACTGTAACACCCAGATATAACCCACATTCCTCACTGTAACACCCAGATATAACCCACAACCCTCACTGTAACACCCAGTTAAATCCCACACCCCTCACTGAAACACCGAAATATAAACCACACCCCTCACTGTAACACCAAATATAACCCACACCCATCACTGTAACACCCAAATATAACCCACATCCCTCACTGTAACACCCAAATATAACCCACACCCCTCACTGTAACAACCAAATATAACCCACACCCCTCACTGTAACACCCAACTATAACGCACACCCCTCACTGTAACACCGAGATAAAACCCACACCTCTCTTTGTAACACCCAAATATTACCCACACTCGTCACTAACACCCAAATATAACCCACAACCCTCACTGTAACACCCAAATATAACCGACAACTCTCACAGTAACACCCAGATATAAGCCACACCCCTCACTAACACCCAAATGTTACCCACACCCCTCACTAACAACCAAATATAAACCACAACCCTCACTAACAACCAAATATAACCCACACACCTCACTGTAACACCCAGATAAGACCCACAGCACTCACTGAAACATACAAATATAACCCACACCCCTCACTGTAACACACAAATATAACCCACACACCTCACTGTAACACCCAGACATAACCCACACCCCTCACTGTAACACCCAAATATAACTAACAACCCTCACTGTAACACCCTAATATAACCCACACCCCACACTGTAACACACAAATATAAACCACACCCCTCACTAACACCCAACTATAACCCACACCCCTAACTGAAACACCCAAATATAACCCACACCCCTCACTGAAACACAGAAAGATAACCCACACGCCTCACTGTAACACCCAAATATAACCCACACCCCTCACTGAAACACCGAGATAAAACCGACACCCCTCACTGTAACACCCAAATATAACCAACACCCCTCACTAACACCAAAATATAACCCACACCCCTCAATGAAACAACCAAATATAACACACACCCCTCACTGAAACACCCAAATATAAACGACACCCCTCACTGAAACACACAGATAAAAACAACATCCCAGACTGTAACACCCATATATAACCCACACCCCTCACTGTAACACCCAAATATAACCCACACCCCTCACTGTAACACCCAAATATAACCAACACCCCTCACTGTAACAGCCAAATATAACCAACACCCCTCACTGTAACACCCAAATATAACCAACACACCTCACTGTAACAGCCAAATATAACCAACATCCCTCACTGTAACACCCAAATATTTCCCACACCCCTCACTGTAACACCCAAATATAACCCACACCAGTCACTGCAACAGCCAAATATAATCCACACCCCTCACTGTAACAGCCAAATATAACCCACACCCCTCACTGTAACACCCAAATGTAACCAACACCGCTCATTGTAACACCCAAATATAACCCACACCCCTCACTGTAACAGGCAAATATAACCCACATCCCACACTGTAACACCAAAATAAAACACACACCCCTCACTGTAAAACCTAAATATAACCCACACCCCTCACTGTAACAGGCAAATATAACCCACACCCCTCACTGTAATACCAAAATAAACCACACACCCCTCAATGTAACATCTAAATATAACCAACACCCCTCACTGTAACACCCAAATATAAACCACACCCCTCACTGTAAGACGCAGATAAAACCCACAGTCCTCACTGTAACACGCAGAAAAAAACCACACCCCTCACTCTAACACCCAAATATAACCAACACCCCTCACTGTAACACCCAAATATAACCCACAACACACACTGTAAGAGGCAAATATAACCCACACCCCTCACTGTAACACCAAAATAAAACACACACCCCTCACTGTAACACCTAAATATAACCAACAGCCCTCACTGTAACACCCAAATATTAACAACACCCCTTACTGTAACACGCAGATAAAACGCACACTCCTCACTGTAACACCCAGAAACAACCCACACCACTCACTGTAACACCCAGATATAGACCACACCCCTCACTGTAACACCCAGATAAAACCCACACCCCTCACTGAAACAACCAGATAAAACCCACAACCCTCACTGTAACACCCAAATATAACCCACACCCCTCACTGTAACACCCAGATAAAACCCACAACCATCACTGTAATACCCAGATATAACCAACACCCCTCAATGTAACACCCAGATATAACCCACACCCTTCAGTGTAACACCCAGATATAACCAACACACCTCACTGTAACACACAGATAAAAGGCAAACCGCTCACTGTAACACCCAAATATAATCCACACCCCTCACTGTAACACCCAAATATAACCCACACCAGTCACTGCAACAGCCAAATATAATCCACACCCCGCACTGTAACAGCCAAATATAACCCACACCCCTCACTGTAACACCCAAATATAACCAAAACCGCTCATTGTAACACCCAAATATAACCCACACCCCTCACTGTAACAGGCAAATATAACCCACACCCCTCACTGTAATACCAAAATAAACCACACAGCCCTCACTGTAACAACTAAATATAACCAACACCCCTCACTGTAACACCCAAATATAAACCACACCCCTCATTGTAAGACGCAGATAAAACCCACACTCCTCACTGTAACATCCAGAAAAAAACCACACCCCTCACTGTAACACCCAAATATAACCAACACCCCTCACTGTAACACCCAAATATAACCCACAACACTCACTGTAAGAGGCAAATATAACCCACACCCCTCACTGTAACACCAAAATAAAACACACACCCCTCACTGTAACACCTAAATATAACCAACAGCCCTCACTGTAACACCCAAATATTAACAACACCCCTTACTGTAACACGCAGATAAAACGCACACTCCTCACTGTAACACCCAGATATAGACCACACCCCTCACTGTAACACCCAGATAAAACCCACACCCCTCACTGAAACAACCAGATAAAACCCACAACCCTCACTGTAACACCCAAATATAACCCACACCCCTCACTGTAACACCCAGATAAAACCCACAACCATCACTGTAATACCCAGATATAACCAACACCCCTCAATGTAACACCCAGATATAACCCACACCCTTCAGTGTAACACCCAGATATAACCAACACACCTCACTGTAACACACAGATAAAAGGCAAACCGCTCACTGTAACACCCAAATATAATCCACACCCCTCACTGTAACACCCAAATATAACCCACACCAGTCACTGCAACAGCCAAATATAATCCACACCCCGCACTGTAACAGCCAAATATAACCCACACCCCTCACTGTAACACCCAAATATAACCAAAACCGCTCATTGTAACACCCAAATATAACCCACACCCCTCACTGTAACAGGCAAATATAACCCACACCCCTCACTGTAATACCAAAATAAACCACACAGCCCTCACTGTAACATCTAAATATAACCAACACCCCTCACTGTAACACCCAAATATAAACCACACCCCTCATTGTAAGACGCAGATAAAACCCACACTCCTCACTGTAACATCCAGAAAAAAACCACACCCCTCACTGTAACACCCAAATATAACCAACACCCCTCACTGTAACACCCAAATATAACCCACAACACTCACTGTAAGAGGCAAATATAACCCACACCCCTCACTGTAACACCAAAATAAAACACACACCCCTCACTGTAACACCTAAATATAACCAACAGCCCTCACTGTAACACCCAAATATTAACAACACTCCTCACTATAGCACGCAGATAAAACCCACACTCCTCACTGTAACACCCAGAAAAAACCCAGACCACTCACTGTAACACCCAGATATAGACCACACCCCTCACTGTAACACCCAGATAAAACCCACACCCCTCACTGAAACACCCAAATATAACCCACACCCCTCACTGTAACACCCAGATAAAACACACAACCCTCACTGTAACACCCAAATATAACCCACACCCCTCACTGTAACACCCAGATAAAACCCACAACCATCACTGTAATACCAAGATATAACCAACAGCCCTCAATGTAACACCCAGATATAACCCACACCCTTCAGTGTAACACACAGATATAACCAACACACCTCACTGTAACACACAGATAAAAGGCACACTGCTCACTGTAACACCCAAATATAACCCACACCCCTCACTGTAACACCGAAATATAACCCACACCCCTCACTGTAAGAATCAGATAAAACACACAACGCTCACTGTAACACCCAAATATAACCCACACCCCTCACTGTAACACGCAGATATAAACTACACCCCTCACTGTAACACACAAATAAAACCCACACCCCTCACTGTAACACCCAAATATAACCCACACCACTCACTGTAACACCCAGATATAACCCACACCCCTCTCAGTAACACCCCAATATAACACACACCCCTCACTGTAACACCCAGATAAAACCCACATCCCTCACTGTAGCACCCAAATATAACCCACATCCCTCACTGTAACACCCAGATATAACCCACAACCCTCACTGTAACACCCAGTTAAATCCCACACCACTCACTGAAACACCCAAATATAACCCACACCCCTCGCTAACACCCAAATATAACCCACACCTCTCAATGAAACAACCAAATATAACCCACACCCCTCACTGAAACACCCAGATAAAAACAACACCCCACACTGTAACACCCAAATATAACCCATACCCCTCACTGTAACAGCCAAATATAACCCACACCCCTCACTGTAACAGGCAAATATAACCCACACCCCTCACTGTAACACCCAAATATAACCCACACCACTCACTGTAACACCCAAGTACAACCAACACCCCTCACTGTAACACCCAAATATAACACACACCCCTCACTGTACCACCCAAATATAACCCACTCCCCTCATTGTAACACCCCAATATAACCCACACCCCTCACTGTAACACCCAGATAAAACCCACATCCCTCACTGTAGCACCCAAATATAACACACACCCCTCACTGTAACACCCAGATATAACCCACATTCCTCACTGTAACACCCAAATATAACCCACATCCCTCACTGTAACATGCAGATATAACCCACATCCCTCACTGTAACACCCAAATATAACCAACACCCCTCACTGTAGCACGCAAATATAAACCACACCCCTCACTGTAACACGCAGATAAAATACAAACACCTCACTGTAACATGCAGATATAACCCACACCCCTCACTGTAACAACCAAATATAAGCAACACCCCTCACTGTAACAACCAAATATAAACCACACTCCTCACTGTAACACGCAGATAAAACCCACACTCCTCACTGTAACAACCAGAAAAAAACCACAACCCTCACTGTGACACCCAGATATAACCCACAACCCTCACTGTAACACCCAGTTAAATCCCACACCCCTCACTGAAACACCCAAATATAACCCACACCCCTCACTGTAACACCAAATATAACCCACACCCATCACTGTAACAACCAAATATAACCCACACCCCTCAGTGTAACACCCAAATATAACCCACACCCCTCACTGTAACACCCAGATATAACCCACACTCCTCAGTAACAACCAAATATAACCCACAACCCTCACTGGAACACCCAAATATAACCGACAACTCTCACAGTAACACACAGATATGACCCACACCCCTCACTAACACCAAATATAACCCACACCCCTCACTAACAACCAAATATAACCCACACCCCTCACTGTAACATCCAAATATAACCCACACCCCACACTGTAACACCCAAATATAACTAACAACCCTCACTGTAACACCCAGATATAACCCAAACCCCACACTGTAACACCCAAATATAACCCACTCACCTCACTAACACACAACTATAACCCACACCCCTCACTGAAACACCCAAATATAACCCACACCCCTCACTGAAACACCCAAATATAACCCACAGCCGTCATTGAAACACCCAGATAAAACCGACACACCTCACTGTAACACCCAAATATAACCCACACCCCTCACTGTAGCACCCAACTATAACGCACACCCCTCACTGCAACACCGAGATAAAACCCACACCCCTCACTGTAACACCCAAATATAACCCACACTCTTTACTAACACCCAAATATAACCCACAACCCTCACTGTAACCCCCAAATATAACCGACAACTCTCACAGTAACACCCAGATATAACCCACACCCCTCACTAAAACCCAAATATTACCCACACCCCTCACTAACAACCAAATATAAACCACAACCCTCACTAACAACCAAATATAACCCACACACCTCACTGTAACACCCAGATAAAACCCACACTCCTCACTGTAACACCCAGAAAAAACCCACACCACTCACTGTAACACCCAGATATAGACCACACCCCTCACTGTAACACCCAGATAAAACCCACACCCCTCACTGAAACACCCAAATATAACCCACACCCCTCACTGTAACACCCAGATAAAACCCACAACCCTCACTGTAACACCCAAATATAACCCACTCCCCTCACTGTAACACCCAGATAAAACCCACAACCATCACTGTAACACCCAGATATAACTAACACCCCTCAATGTAACACCCAGATATAACCCACACCCTTCAGTGTAACACCCAGATATAACCAACACACCTCACTGTAACACACAGATAAAAGGCACACCGCTCACTGTAACACCCAAATATAACCCACACCCCTCACTGTAACACGCAGATATAAACCACACCCCTCACTGTAACACACAGATAAAACCCACACCCCTCACTGTAACACCAAAATATAACCCACACCCCTCACTGTAACACCCAGATATAACCCACACCCCTCACTGTAACACCCCAATATAACCCACACATCTCACTGTAACACCCAGATAAAACCCACATCCCTCACTGTAGCACCCAGATATAACACACACCCCTCATTGTAACACCCAGATATAACCCACATTCCTCAATGTAACACCCAAATATAACCAACATACCTCACTGTAACACGCAGATATAACCCACATCCCTCACTGTAACACCCAAATACAACCAACGCCCCTCACTGTAGCACGCAAATATAAACCACACCCCTCACTGTAACACGCAGATTAAATCCACAATCCTCACTGTAACATGCAGATACAACCCACATCCCTCACTGTAACAACCAAATATAACCAACACCCCTCACTGTAACACCCAAATATGAACCACACCCCTCACTGTAACACGCAGATAAAACCCACACTCCTCACTGTAACAACCAGAAAAAACCCACAACAGTCACTGTAACACCCAGATATAACCCACAACCCTCACTGTAACACCCAGTTAAATACCACACCCCTCACTGAAACACCCAAATATAACCAACACCCCTCACTGTAACAACCAAACATAACCCACACCCCACACTGTAACACCCAAATATAAACCACACCCGTCACTAACACCCAAATATAACCCACACCCCTCACTGAAACACCCAAATATAACCCACACCCCTCACTGAAACACCCAAATATAACCCACACCCCTCACTGAAACACCCAAATATAACCCACACCCCTCACTGAAACACCCAAATATAACCCACATCCCTCGCTGAAACACCCAAATAAAAGCCACACCCCTCACTGAAACACACAGATAAAACCCACACCCCTCACAGTAACACCCAAATATAACCCACACCCCTCACTGTAACACCCAAAAATAACCCACACCCCTCACTGTAACACCCAAATATAACCCACACCTCGAACGGTAACACCAAATATAACCCACACCACTCACTGTAACACCCAAATATAACCCACACCCCTCACTGTAACACCCAAATATAACCAACACCCCTCACTGTAACACCCTAATATAACCGACACCCCTCACTGTAACATCGAAATATAAACCACACCCCTCACTGTAACACCCAGATAAAACCCACACCCCTCACTGTAACACCCAGATATAACCCACACCCCTCACTAACACCCAAATATAAACCAAAACCCTCACTGTAACACCCAAATATAACCGACAATCTCACAGTTACACCCAGATATAACCCACATCCCTCACTAACACCCAAATATAAACCACACCCCTCACTAACACCCAAATGTAACCCACACCCCTCACTAACAACCAAATATAACCCACACACCTCACTGTAACACCCAGATAAGACCCACACCCCTCACTGAAACACACAAATATAACCCACACCCCTCACTGTAACATCCAAATATAACCCACACTCCTCACTGTAACACCCAAATATAACTAACAACCCTCACTGTAACACCCAAATATAACCCAAACCCCACACTGTAACACCCAAATATAACCCACACCCCTCACTGAAACAACCAAATATAACCCACACCCGTCATTGAAACACCCAGATAAAACCGACACCCCTCACTGTAACACCCAAATATAACCCACACCCCTCACTAACACCCAAATATAACCCACACAACTCAATGAAACAATTAAATATAACCACACCCCTCACTGAAACACCCAGATAAAAACAACACCCCACACTGTAACACCCAAATATAACCCATACCCCTCAATGTAACAGCCAAATATAACCCACACCCCTCACTGTAACAGGCAAATATAACCCACACCCCTCACTGTAACACCCAAATATAACCCACACCCCTCACTGTAACAACCAGATAAAACCCACAACCATCACTGTAACACCTAGATATAACCAACACCCCTCAATGTAACAGCCAGATATAACCCACAACCTTCAGTGTAACACCCAGATATAACCAACACACCTCACTGTAACACACAGATAAAAGGCACACCGCTCACTGTAACACCCAAATATAACCCACACCCCTCACTGTAACACGCAGATATAAACCACACCCCTCACTGCAACACACAGATAAAACTCACACCCCTCACTGTAACACCAAAATATAAGCCACACCCCTCACTGTAACACCCAGATATAACCCACACCCCTCACTGTAACACCCCAATATAACCCACACCCCTCACTGTAACACCCAGATAAAACCCACATCCCTCACTGTAGCACCCAGATATAACACACACCCCTCACTGTAACACCCAGATATAACCCACATTCCTCACTGTAACACCCAAATATAACCCACATCCCTCAATGTAACACGCAGATATAACCCACATCCCTCACTGTAACACCCAAATATAACCAACACCCCTCACTGTAGCACGCAAATATAAACCACACCCCTCACTGTAACACCCAAATATAAACCACACCCCTCACTGTAACACGCAGATAAAACCCACTACTCACTGTAACAACCAGAAAAAACCCAAAACCCTCACTGTAACACCCAAATATAACCGACAACTCTCACAGTAACACCCAGATATAACCCACACCCCTCACTAACACCCAAATATTACCCACACCCCTCACTAACGACCAAATATAAACCACAACCCTCACTAACAACCAAATATAACCCACACACCTCACTGTAACACCCAGATAAAACCCACACTCCTCACTGTAACACCCAGAAAAAACCCACACCAATCAGTGTAACACCCAGATATAACCCACATTCCTCACTGTAACACCCAAATATAACCCACATACCTCACTGTAACACGCAGATATAACCCACATCCCTCACTGTAACAACCAAATATAACCAACACCCCTCACTGTAACACCCAAATGTAAACCACACCCCTCACTGTAACACGCAGATAAAACCTACACTCCTCACTGTAACAACCAGAAAAAAACCACAACCCTCACTGTAACACCCAGATATAACCCACAACCCTCACTGTAACACCCAGTAAAATCCCACACCCCTCACTGAAACACCCAAATATAAACCACACCCCTCACTGTAACACCAAATATAACCCACACCCATCACTGTAACACCCAAATATAACCCACACCCCTCAGTGTAACTTCCAAATATAACCCACACCCCTCACTGTAACAACCAAATATAACCCACACAGCTCACTGTAACACCCAACTATAACGCACACCCCTCACTGTAACACCGAGATAAAACCCACACCCCTCACTGTAACACCCAAATATAACCCACACTCTTCACTAACACCCAAATATAACCCACAACCCTCACTGTAACACCCAAATATAACTGACAACTCTCACAGTAACACCCAGATATAACCCACACCCCTCACTAACACCCAAATATTAACCACACCCCTCACTAACAACCAAATATAAACCACAACCCTCACTAACAACCAAATATAACCCACACACCTCACTGTAACACCCAGATAAAACCCACACTCCTCACTGTAACACCCAGAAAAAACCCACACCACTCACTGTAACACCCAGATATAACCCACATTCCTCACTGTAACACCCAAATATAACCCACATCCCTCACTGTAACACGCAGATATAACCCACATCCCTCACTGTAACAACCAAATATAACCAACACCCCTCACTGTAACACCCAAATGTAAACCACACCCCTCACTGTAACACGCAGATAAAACCTACACTCCTCACTGTAACAACCAGAAAAAAACCACAACCCTCACTGTAACACCCAGATATAACCCACAACCCTCACTGTAACACCCAGTAAAATCCCACACCCCTCACTGAAACACCCAAATATAACCCACACCCCTCACTGTAACACCAAATATAACCCACACCCATCACTGTAACACCCAAATATAACCCACACCCCTCAGTGTAACTTCCAAATATAACCCAAACCCCTCACTGTCACAACCGAATATAACCCACACCCCTCACTGTAACACCCAACTATAACGCACACCCCTCACTGTAACACCGAAATAAAACCCACACCCCTCACTGTAACACCCAAATATAACCCACACTCTTCACTAACACCCAAATATAACCCACAACCCTCACTGTAACACCCAAATATAACCGACAACTCTCACAGTAACACCCAGATATAACCCACACCCCTCACTAACACCCAAATATTACCCACACCCCTCACTAACAACCAAATATAAACCACAACCCTCACTAACAACCAAATATAACCCACACACCTCACTGTAACACCCAGATAAAACCCACACCCCTCACTGAAACACCCAAATATAACCCACACCCCTCAGTGTAACACCCAGATAAAACCCACAACGCTCACTGTAACACCCAAATATAACCCAAACCCCTCACTGTAACACCCAGATAAAACCAACAACCATCACTGTAACACCCAGATATAACCAACACCCCTCAATGTAACACCCAGATATAACCCACACCCTTCAGTCTAAAACCCAGATATAACCAACACACCTCACTGTAACACCCAGATAAAAGGCACACCGCTCACTGTAACACCCAACTATAACCCACTCCCCTCACTGTAAAACGCATATATAAACCACACCCCTCACTGTAACACACAGATAAAACCCACACCCCTCACTGTAACACCCCAATATAACCCACACCGCTCACTGTAACACCCAGATAAAACCCACATCCCTCACTGTAGCACCCAGATATAACACACACCCCTCACTGTAACACCCAGATATAACCCACATTCCTCACTGTAACACCCAAATATAACCCACATCCCTCACTGTAACACGCAGATATAACCCACATCCCTCACTGTAACACCCAAATACAACCAACACCCCTCACTGTAGCACGCAAATACAAACCACACCCCTCACTGTAACAGGCAGATTAAATCCACAATCCTCACTGTAACATGCAGATATAACCCACATCCCTCACTGTAACAACCAAATATAACCAACACCCCTCACTGTAACACCCAAATATAAACCACACCCCTCACTGTAACACGCAGATAAAACCCACACTCCTCACTGTAACAACCAGAGAAAACCCACAACACTCACTGTAACACCCAGATATAACCCACAACCCTCACTGTAACAACCAGTTAAATACCACACCCCTCACTGAAACACCCAAATATAACCAACACCCCTCACTGTAACACCCAAATATAACCCACACCCCTCAATGTAAAAGCCAGATATAATCCACACCCCTCACTGTAACACCAAAATATAACACAAAACCCTCACTGTAACAACCAAACGTAACCCACACCCCACACTGTAACACCCAAATATAACCCACACCCGTCACTAACACCCAAATATATCCCACACCCCTCACTGAAACACCAAAATATAACCCACACCCCTCACTGAAACATCCAAATATAACCCACACCCCTCACTGAAACACCCAAATATAACCCACACCCCTCGCTGAAACACCCAAATATAAGCCACACCCATCTCTGAAACACACAGATAAAACCCACACCCTTCACAGTAACACCCAAATATAACCCACACCCCTCACTGTAACACCCAAAAATAACCCACACCCCTCACTGTAACACCCAAATATAACCCACACCTCTCACGGTAACACCAAATATAAACCACAACACTCACTGTAACACCCAAATATAACCCACACCCCTCACTGTAACGCCCAAATATAACCAACACCCCTCACTGAAACACTCTAATATAACCGACACCCCTCACTGTAACATCGAAATATAAACCACACCCCTCACTGTAACACCCAGATAAAACCCACACCCCTCACTGTAACACCCAGATATAACCCACACCCCTCACTAACACCCAAATATAAACCACAACCCTCACTGTAACACCCAAATATAACCGACAATCTCACAGTTACACCCAGATATAACCCACACCCCTCACTAACACCCAAATATAAACCACACCCCCCACTAACACCCAAATATAACCCACACCCCTCACTAACAACGAAATATAACCCACACACCTCACTGTAACACCCAGATAAGACCCACACCTCTCACTGAAACACACAAATATAACCCTCACCCCTCACTGTAACATCCAAATATAACCCACACTCCGCACTGTAACACCCAAATATAACCCACACCCCTCACTAACAACCAAATATAACCCACACAACTCAATGAAACAACCAAATATAACGCACACCCCTCACTGAAACACCCAGATAAAAACAACACCCCACACTGTAACACCCAAATATAACCCATACCCCTCACTGTAACAGCCAAATATAACCCACACCCCTCACTGTAACAGGCAAATATAACCCACACCCCTCACTGTAACACCCAAATATAACCCACACCCCTCACTGTAACACCCAGATAAAACCCACAAACCTCACTGGAACACCCAGATATAACCCAAACCCCTCACTGTAACACCCAGATAAAACTCACAACCATCACTGTAACACCCAGATATAACCAACACCCCTCAACGTAACACCCAGATGTAAACCACACACTTCAGTGTAACACCCAGATATAACCAACACACCTCACTGTAACACACAGACAAAAGGCACACCGGTCACAGTAACACCCAAATATAACCCACACCCCTCACTGTAACACGCAGATATAAACCACACCCCTCACTGTAACACACAGATAAAACCCACACCCCTCACTGTAACACCCAAATATAACCCACACCCCTCACTGTAACACCAAGATATAACCCACACCCCTCACTGTAACACCCCAATATAACAAACACTCCTCACTGTAACACCCAGATAAAACCCACATACCTCACTGTAGCACGCAGATATAACACACACCCCTCACTGTAACACCCAGATATAACCCACATTCCTCACTGTAACACCCAAATATAACCCACATCCCTCACTGTAAAACGCAGATATAACCCACATCCCTCACTGTAACACCCAAATATAACCAACACCCCACACTGTAGCACGCAAATATAAACCACACCCCTCACTGTAACACGCAGATTAAATCCACAATCCTCACTGTAACATGCAGATATCACCCACATCCCTCACTGTAACAACCAAATATAACCAACACCCCTCACTGTAACACCCAAATATAAACCACACGCCTCACTGTAACACGCAGATAAAACCCACACTCCTCACTGTAACAACCAGAAAAAACCCAAAACCCTCACTGTAACACCCAGATATAACCCACAACGCTCACTGTAACACCCAGTTAAATACCACACCCCTCACTGAAACACCCAAATATAACCAACACCCCTCACTGTAACACCCAAATATAACCCACACCCCTCAATGTAAAAGCCAGATATAACCCACACCCCTCACTGTAACACCAAAATATAACACAAAACCCTTACTGTAAAAACAAAACATAACCCACACCCCACACTGTAAAACCCAAATATAACCCACACCCGTCACGAACAACCAAATATAACCCACACCCCTCACTGAAACATCCAAATATAACCCACACCCCTCACTGAAACACCCAAATATAACCCACACCCCTCGCTGAAACACCCAAATATAAGCCACACCCATCTCTGAAACACACAGATAAAACCCACACCCTTCACAGTAACACCCAAATATAACCCACACCCCTCACTGTAACACCCAAAAATAACCCACACCCCTCACTGTAACACCCAAATATAACCCACACCTCTCACGGTAACACCAAATATAAACCACAACACTCACTGTAACACCCAAATATAACCCACACCCCTCACTGTAACGCCCAAATATAACCAACACCCCTCACTGAAACACCCTAATATAACCGACACCCCTCACTGTAACATCGAAATATAAACCACACCCCTCACTGTAACACCCAGATAAAACCCACACCCCTCACTGTAACACCCAGATATAACCCACACCCCTCACTAACACCCAAATATAAACCACAACCCTCACTGTAACACCCAAATATAACCGACAATCTCACAGTTACACCCAGATATAACCCACACCCCTCACTAACACCCAAATATAAACCACACCCCCCACTAACACCCAAATATAACCCACACCCCTCACTAACAACGAAATATAACCCACACACCTCACTGTAACACCCAGATAAGACCCACACCTCTCACTGAAACACACAAATATAACCCTCACCCCTCACTGTAACATCCAAATATAACCCACACTCCGCACTGTAACACCCAAATATAACCCACACCCCTCACTAACAACCAAATATAACCCACACAACTCAATGAAACAACCAAATATAACGCACACCCCTCACTGAAACACCCAGATAAAAACAACACCCCACACTGTAACACCCAAATATAACCCATACCCCTCACTGTAACAGCCAAATATAACCCACACCCCTCACTGTAACAGGCAAATATAACCCACACCCCTCACTGTAACACCCAAATATAACCCACACCCCTCACTGTAACACCCAGATAAAACCCACAAACCTCACTGGAACACCCAGATATAACCCAAACCCCTCACTGTAACACCCAGATAAAACTCACAACCATCACTGTAACACCCAGATATAACCAACACCCCTCAACGTAACACCCAGATGTAAACCACACACTTCAGTGTAACACCCAGATATAACCAACACACCTCACTGTAACACACAGACAAAAGGCACACCGGTCACAGTAACACCCAAATATAACCCACACCCCTCACTGTAACACGCAGATATAAACCACACCCCTCACTGTAACACACAGATAAAACCCACACCCCTCACTGTAACACCCAAATATAACCCACACCCCTCACTGTAACACCAAGATATAACCCACACCCCTCACTGTAACACCCCAATATAACAAACACTCCTCACTGTAACACCCAGATAAAACCCACATACCTCACTGTAGCACGCAGATATAACACACACCCCTCACTGTAACACCCAGATATAACCCACATTCCTCACTGTAACACCCAAATATAACCCACATCCCTCACTGTAACACGCAGATATAACCCACATCCCTCACTGTAACACCCAAATATAACCAACACCCCACACTGTAGCACGCAAATATAAACCACACCCCTCACTGTAACACGCAGATTAAATCCACAATCCTCACTGTAACATGCAGATATCACCCACATCCCTCACTGTAACAACCAAATATAACCAACACCCCTCACTGTAACACCCAAATATAAACCACACGCCTCACTGTAACACGCAGATAAAACCCACACTCCTCACTGTAACAACCAGAAAAAACCCAAAACCCTCACTGTAACACCCAGATATAACCCACAACGCTCACTGTAACACCCAGTTAAATACCACACCCCTCACTGAAACACCCAAATATAACCAACACCCCTCACTGTAACACCCAAATATAACCCACACCCCTCAATGTAAAAGCCAGATATAACCCACACCCCTCACTGTAACACCAAAATATAACACAAAACCCTTACTGTAAAAACAAAACATAACCCACACCCCACACTGTAAAACCCAAATATAACCCACACCCGTCACGAACAACCAAATATAACCCACACCCCTCACTGTAACACCCAACTATAACGCACACCCCTCACTGTAACACCGAGATAAAACCCACACCTCTCACTGTAACACCCAAATATAACCCACACTCCTCACTAACACCCAAATATAACCCACAACCCTCACTGTAACACCCAAATATAACCGACAACTCTCACAGTAACACCCAGATATAACCCACACCCCTCACTAACACCCAAATGTTACCCACACCCCTCACTAACAACCAAATATAAACCACAACCCTCACTTACAACCAACTATAACCCACACACCTCACTGTAACACCCAGATAAGACCCACACCACTCACTGAAACATACAAATATAACCCACACCCCTCACTGTAACACACAAATATAACCCACACACCTCACTGTAACACCCAGACATAACCCACACCACTCACTGTAACACCCAAATATAACTAACAACCCTCACTGTAACACCCTAATACAACCCACACCCCACACTGTAACACACAAATATAAACCACACACCTCACTAACACCCAACTATAACCCACACCCCTAACTGAAACACCCAAATATAACCCACACCCCTACTGAAACACAGAAAGATAACCCACACGCCTCACTGTAACACCCAAATATAACCCACACCCCTCACTGAAACACCGAGATAAAACCGACACGCCTCACTGTAACACCCAAAAATAACCAACACCCCTCACTAACACCCAAATATAACCCACACCCCTCACTGAAACACCCAAATATAAACCACACCCCTCACTGAAACACACAGATAAAAACAACAACCCAGACTGTAACACCCATATATAACCCACACCCCTCACTGTAACACCCAAATATAACCCACACCCCTCACTGTAACACCCAAATATAACCAACACACCTCACTGTAACAGCCAAATATAACCAACACCCCTCACTGTAACACCCAAATATAACCCACACCCCTCACTGTAACACCCAAATATAACCCACACCAGTCACTGCAACAGCCATATATAATCCACACCCCTCACTGTAACAGCCAAATATAACCCACACCCCTCACTGTAACACCCAAATATAACCAACACCGCTCATTGTAACACCCAAATATAACCCACACCCCTCACTGTAACAGGCAAATATAACCCACATCCCACACTGTAACACCAAAATAAAACACACACCCCTCACTGTAAAACCTAAATATAACCCACACCCCTCACTGTAACAGGCAAATATAACCCACACCCCTCAATGTAAGACGCAGATAAAACCCACACTCCTCACTGTAACACCCAGAAAAAAACCACACCCCTCACTGTAACACCCAAATATAACCAACACCCCTCACTCTAACACCCAAATTTAACCCACAACCCAAACTGTAAGAGGCAAATATAACCCACACCCCTCACTGTAACACCAAAATAAAACACACACCCCTCACTGTAACACCTAAATATAACCAACACCCCTCACTGTAACACCCAAATATTAACAACACCCCTCACTGTAACATGCAGATAAAACCCACACTCCTCACTGTAACACCCAGAAAAAACCCACACCACTCACTGTAACACCCAGATATAGACCACACCCCTCACTGTAACACCCAGATAAAACCCACACCCCTCACAGAAACACCCAAATATAACCCACACCCCTCAAAGTAACACCCAGATAAAACCCACAACCCTCACTGTAACACCCAAATATAACCCACACCCCTCACTGTAACACCCAGATAAAACCCACAACCATCACTGTAATACCAAGATATAACCAACAGCCCTCAATGTAACACCCAGATATAACCCACACCCTTCAGTGTAACACCCAGATATAACCAACACACCTCACTGTAACACACAGATAAAAGGCACACCGCTCACTGTAACACCCAAATATAACCCACACCCCACACTGTAACACCCAAATATAACCCACACCCCTCACTGTAACAATCAGATAAAACACACACCGCTCACTGTAACACCCAAATATAACACACACCCCTGACTGTAACACGCAGATATAAACCACACCCCTCACTGTAACACACAAATAAAACCCACACCCCTCACTGTAACACCCAAATATAACCCACACCCCTCACTGTAACACCCACATATAACCCACACCCCTCTTTGTAACACCCCAATATAACACACACCCCTCACTGTAACACCCAGATAAAACCCACATCCCTCACTGTAGCACCGAAATATAACCCACATCCCTCACTGTAACACGCAGATATAACCCACATCCCTCACTGTAACACCCAAATATAACCAACACCCCTCACGGTAGCACGCAAATATAAACCACACCCCTCACTGTAACACGCAGATAAAATCCACAATCCTCACTGTAACATACAGATATAACCCACATCCCTCACTGTAACAACCAAATATAACCAACACCCCTCACTGTAACACCCAAATATAAACCACATCACTCACTGTAACACGCAGATAAAACCCACACTCCTCACTGTAACAACCAGAAAAAACCCACAACCCTCACGGTAACACACAGATATAACCCACAACCTCACTGTACCACCCAGTTAAATAACACACCCCTCACTGAAACAGCCAAATATAACCCACACCCCTCACTGTAACACCAAATATAACCCACAGCCATCACTGTAACAGCCAAATATAACCCACACCCCTCACTGTAACTTCCAAATATAACCCACACCCCTCACTGTAACACCCAAATATAACGCACACCCCTCACTGTAACACCGAGATAAAACCCACACCCCTCACTGTAACACCCAGATATAACCCACACTCCTCACTAACAACCAAATATAACCCACAACCCTCACTGTAACACCCAAATATAAACGACAACTCTCACATTAACACCCAGATATAACCCACACCCCTCACTAACACCTAAATATAACCCACACCCCTCACTAACAACCAAATATAAACCACACCCCTCACTAACAACCAAATAGAACCCACACACCTCACTGTAACACCCAGATAAGATGCACACCCCTCACTGAAACATACAAATATAACCCACACCCCTCACTGTAACACACAAATATAACCCACACACCTCACTGTAACAACCAGACATAACCCACACCCCTCACTGTAACACCCAAATATAAACCACACCTCACACTGTAATACCCAAATATAAACCACACCCCTCACTAACACCCAACTATAACCCACACCCCTCACTGAAACACCCAAATATAACCCACACCCCTCACTGAAACACCCAAATATAACCCACACCCCTCACAGTAACACCCAAATAAAACCCACACCCCTCACTGAAACACCCAGATAAAACCGACACCCCTCACTGTAACACCCAAATATAACCAACACCCCTCACTAACACCCAAATATAGCCCACACCCCTCACTGTAACACGCAGATAAAAACAACAACCCAGACTGTAACACCTAAATATAACCCACACTCCTCACTGTAACACACAAATATAACCCACACCCCTCACTGTAACACCCAAATATAACACACAACCCTCACTGTAACACCCAAATATAACCCAAACCCCTCACTGTAACAGCCAAATATAACCCACACCGCTCACTGTAACACCCAAATATAACCCACACCCCTCACTGTAACACCCAAATATAACCCACACCCCTCACTGTAACAATCAGATAAAACACACACCGCTCACTGTAACACCCAAATATAACCCACACCCCTGACTGTAACACGCAGATATAAACCACACCCGTCACTGTAACACACAAATAAAACCCACACCCCTCACTGTAACACCCAAATATAACCCACACCCCTCACTGTAACACCCAGATATAACCCACACCCCTCTCTGTACCACCCCAATATAACAGACACCCCTCACTGTAACACCCAGATAAAACCCACATCCCTCACTGTAGCACCCAAATATAACCCACATCCCTCACTGTAACACGCAGATATAACCCACATCCCTCACTGTAACACCCAAATATAACCAACACCCCTCACTGTAGCACGCAAATATAAACCACACCCCTCACTGTAACACGCAGATAAAATCCACAATCCTCACTGTAACATACAGATATAACCCACATCCCTCACTGTAACAACCAAATATAACCAACACCCCTCACTGTAACACCCAAATATGAACCACACCCCTCACTGTAACACGCAGATAAAACCCACACTACTCACTGTAACAACCAGAAAAAACCCACAACCCTCACTGTAACACCCAGATATAACCCACAACCCTCACTGTACCACCCAGTTAAATACCACACCCCTCACTGAAACAGCCAAATATAACCTACACCCCTCACTGTAACACCAAATATAACCCACACCCCTCACTGTAACACCCAAATATAACGCACACCCCTCACTGTAACAACGAGATAAAACCCACACCCCTCACTGTAACACCCAGATATAACCCACACTCCTCACTAACAACCAAATATAACCCACAACCCTCACTGTAACACCCAAATATAACCGACAACTCTCACATTAACACCCAGATATAACCCACACCCCTCACTAACACCTAAATATAACCCACACACCTCACTAACAACCAAATATAAACCACACCCCTCACTAACAACCAAATATAACCCACACACCTCACTGTAACACCCAGATAAGACGCACACCCCTCACTGAAACATACAAATATAACCCACACCCCTCACTGTAACACACAAATATAACCCACACACCTCACTGTAACACCCAGACATAACCCACACCCCTCACTGTAACACCCAAATATAACCCACACCTCACACTGTAATACCCAAATATAAACCACACCCCTCACTAACACCCAACTATAACCCACACCCCTCACTGAAACACCCAAATATAACCCACACCCCTCACTGAAACACCCAAATATAACCCACACCCCTCACTGTAACACCCAAATATAACCCACACCCCTCACTGAAAAACCCAGATAAAACCGACACCTAACACTGTAACACACAAATATAACCAACACCCCTCACTAACACCCAAATATAGCCCACACCCCTCAATGAAACAACCAAATATAACCCACACCCCTCACTGAAACACCCAAATATAACCCACAACCCTCACTGAAACACACAGATAAAAACAACAACCCAAACTGTAACACCTAAATATAACCCACACTACTCACTGTAACACCCAAATATAACCCACACCCCTCACTGTAACACCCAAATATAACACACAACCCTCACTGTAACACCCAAATATAAACCACACCCCTCACTGTAACACCCAAATATAACCAACACCCCTCACTGTAACAGCCAAATATAACCAACACCCCTCACTGTAACACCCAAATATAATCCACACCCCTCACTGTAACACCCAAATATAACCCACACCAGTCACTGCAACAGCCAAATATAATCCACACCCCTCACTGTTACAGCCAAATATAACCCACACCCCTCACTGTAACACCAAAATAAAACACACACCCCTCACTGTAACACCTAAATATAACCCACACCCCTCACTGTAACAGGCAAATATAACCCACACCCCTCACTGTAACACCCAAATATAAACCACACCCCTCACTGTAAGACGCAGATAAAACCCACACTCCTCAGTGTAACATCCGGAAAAAAACCACACCCCTCATTGTAACACCCAAATATAACCAACACCCCTCACTGTAACACCCAAATATAATCCACACCCCACACTGTAAGAGGCAAATATAACCCACACCCCTCACAGTAACACCAAAATAAAACACACACCCCTCACTGTAACACCTTAAAATAACCAACACCCCTCACTGTAACACCCAGATATAGACCACACCCCTAACTGTAACACCCAGATAAAACCCACAACCCTTACTGTAACACCCAAATATCACCCACACCCCTCACTGTAACACCCAGATAAAACACACAACCCTCACTGTAACACCCAGATATAAACAACACCCCTCATTGTAACACCCAGATATAACCCACACCCTTCAGTGTAACACCCAGATATAACCAACACACCTCAAAGTAACACACAGATAAAAGCCACACCGCTCACTGTAACACCCAAATATAACCCACACCCCTCACTGTAACAATCAGATAAAACACACACCCCTCACTGTAACACCTAAATATAACCCACAACCCTCACTGTAACACGCAGATATAAACCACACCCCTCACTGTAACACCCAGATAAAACCCACACCCCTCACTGTAACACCCAAATATAAACCAAAGCCCTCACTAACACCCAAATATAAACCACAGCCCTCACGGTAACACCCAAATATAACACACGCCCCTCACGGAAACTCCCAGATAAAAAACACACCCCTCACTGTAACATCCAAATATAACACACACACCTCACTGTAACACCCAAATATAAAACACACCCCTCACTGTCACATCCAAATATAACCCACACCAGTCACTGTAACAGCCAAATATAATCCACACCCCTCACTGTAACAGCCAAATATAACCCACACCCCTCACTGTAACACCCAAATATAACCAACACCACTCATTGTAACACCCAAATATAACCCACACCCCTCACTGTAACAGGCAAATATAACCCACACGCCTCACTGTAACACCGAAATAAAACACACACCCCTCACAGTAACACCTAAATATAACCCACACCCCTCACTGTAACAGGCAAATATAACCCACACCCCTCACTGTAACACCAAAATAAAACACACACCCCTCACTGTAACACCTAAATATAACCTAAACCCCTCACTGTAACACCCAGATAAAACCCACAACCGTCACTGAAAGACGCAAATATAACCCACACCCCTCACTGTAATACCCAGATAAAACCCACAACCCTCACTGTAACACCCGATATAAACCACACCCCTCACTGTAACACCCAGATAAAACCCACAACGCTCACTGTAACACCCAAATATAACCCACACCCCTCATTGTAACACCCAAATATAACCCACACCCCTCACAGTAACACCCAAATATAAACAACACACCTCACTGTAAGACGAAATTAAAACCCACGATCCTCACTGTAACACCCAAATATAACCCACACCCCTCACTGTAACACCCAAATATAACCCACACCCCTCACTGTAACACCCAGATAAAACACACACCCCTCACTGTAACACCCAGATATAACCAACACCCCTCACTGTAACACCCAGATTTAACCAACACCCATCACTGTAACACACAGATAAAAGCCACACCGCTCACTGTAACACCCAAATAAAATCCACACCCCTCACTGTAACACCCAAATATAAACCACACCTCTCACTAACACCCAAATATAACCCACACCCCTCACTGAAACACCCAAATATAACCCACACCCCTCACTGAAACACCCAAATATAACCAACACCCCTCACTGTAACACCCAAATATAAACCACATCACTCACTGTAACACGCAGATAAAACCCACACTCCTCACTGTAACAACCAGAAAAAACCCACAACCCTCACTGTAACACCCAGATATAACCCACAACCCTCACTGTACCACCCAGTTAAATACCACACCCCTCACTGAAACAGCCAAATATAACCCACACCCCTCACTATAACACCAAATATAACCCACAGCCATCACTGTAACAGCCAAATATAACCCACACCCCTCACTGTAACTTCCAAATATAACCCACACCCCTCACTGTAACACCCAAATATAACGCACACCCCTCACTGTAACACCGAGATAAAACCCACACCCCTCACTGTAACAACCAAATATAAACCACAACCCTCACTGTAACACCCAAATATAACCGACAACTCTCACATTAACACCCAGATATAACCCACACCCCTCACTAACACCTAAATATAACCCACACCCCTCACTAACAACCAAATATAAACCACACCCCTCACTAACAACCAAATATAACCCACACACCTCACTGTAACACCCAGATAAGACGCACACCCCTCACTGAATCATACAAATATAACCCACACACCTCACTGTAACACCCAGACATAACCCACACCCCTCACTGTAACACCCAAATATAACCCACACCTCACACTGTAATACCCAAATATAAACCACACCCCTCACTAACACCCAACTATAACCCACACCCCTCACTGAAACACCCAAATATAACCCACACCCCTCACTGAAACACCCAAATATAACCCACACCCCTCACTGTAACACCCAAATATAACCCACACCCCTCACTGAAACACCCAGATAAAACCGACACCTAACACTGTAACACCCAAATATAACCAACACCCCTCACTAACACCCAAATATAGCACACACCCCTCAATGAAACAACCAAATATAACCCACACCCCTCACTGAAACACCCAAATATAACCCACAACCCTCACTGAAACACACAGATAAAAACAACAACCCAGACTGTAACACCTAAATATAACCCACACTACTCACTGTAACACCCAAATATAACCCACACCCCTCACTGTAACACCCAAATATAACACACAACCCTCACTGCAACACCCAAATATAACCCACACCCCTCACTGTAACACCCAAATATAACCAACACCCCTCACTGTAACAGCCAAATATAACCAACACCCCTCACTGTAACACCCAAATATAATCCACACCCCTCACTGTAACACCCAAATATAACCCACACCAGTCACTGCAACAGCCAAATATAATCCACACCCCTCACTGTTACAGCCAAATATAACCCACACCCCTCACTGTAACACCCAAATGTAACCAACACCGCTCATTGTAACACCCAAAAATAACCCCCACCCCTCACTGTAACAGGCAAATATAACCCACACCCCTCACTGTAACACCAAAATAAAACACACACCCCTCACTGTAACACCTAAATATAACCCACACCCCTCACTGTAACAGGCAAATATAACCCACACCCCTCACTGTAATACCAAAATAAACCACACACCCCTCACTGTAACATCTAAATATAACCAACACCCCTCACTGTAACACCCAAATATAAACCACACCCCTCACTGTAAGACGCAGATAAAACCCACACTCCTCAGTGTAACACCCGGAAAAAAACCACACCCCTCATTGTAACACCCAAATATAACCCACACCCCACACTGTAAGAGGCAAATATAACCCACACCCCTCACAGTAACACCAAAATAAAACACACACCCCTCACTGTAACACCTTAAAATAACCAACACCCCTCACTGTAACACCCAAATATAAACAACACCCCTCACTGTAACACGCAGATAAAACCCACACTCCTCACTGTAACACCCAGAAAAAACCCACACCCCTCACTGTAACACCCAGATATAGACCACACCCCTAACTGTAACACCCAGATAAAACCCACAACCCTCACTGTAACACCCAAATATCACCCACACCCCTCACTGTAACACCCAGATAAAACACACAACCCTCACTGTAACACCCAGATATAAACAACACCCCTCATTGTAACACCCAGATATAACCCACACCCTTCAGTGTAACACCCAGATATAACCAACACACCTCAAAGTAACACACAGATAAAAGCCACACCGCTCACTGTAACACCCAAATATAACCCACACCCCTCACTGTAACAATCAGATAAAACACACACCCCTCACTGTAACACCTAAATATAACCCACAACCCTCACTGTAACACGCAGATATAAACCACACCCCTCACTGTAACACCCAGATAAAACCCACACCCCTCACTGTAACACCCAAATATAAACCAAAGCCCTCACTAACACCCAAATATAAACCACAGCCCTCACGGTAACACCCAAATATAACACACGCCCCTCACGGAAACACGCAGATAAAACACACACCCCTCACTGTAACATCCAAATATAACACACACACCTCACTGTAACACCCAAATATAAAACACACCCCTCACTGTCACATCCAAATATAACCCACACCAGTCACTGTAACAGCCAAATATAATCCACACCCCTCACTGTAACAGCCAAATATAACCCACACCCCTCACTGTAACACCCAAATATAACCAACACCACTCATTGTAACACCCAAATATAACCCACACCCCTCACTGTAACAGGCAAATATAACCCACACGCCTCACTGTAACACCGAAATAAAACACACACCCCTCACAGTAACACCTAAATATAACCCACACCCCTCACTGTAACAGGCAAATATAACCCACAGCCCTCAATGTAACACCAAAATAAAACACACACCCCTCACTGTAACACCTAAGTAGAACCTAAACCCCTCACTGAAACACCCAGATAAAACCCACAACCGTCACTGTAAGACGCAAATATAACCCACACCCCTCACTGTAATACCCAGATAAAACCCGCAACCCTCACTGTAACACCCGATATAAACCACACCCCTCACTGTAACACCCAGATAAAACCCACAACGCTCACTGTAACACCCAAATATAACCCAGACCCCTCATTGTAACACCCAAATATAACCCACACCCCTCACAGTAACACCCAAATATAAACAACACACCTCACTGTAAGACGAAATTAAAACCCACGATCCTCACGGTAACACCCAAATATAACCCACACCCCTCACTGTAACACCCAAATATAACCCACACCCCTCACTGTAACACCCAGATAAAACACACACCCCTCACTGTAACACCCAGATATAACCAACACCCCTCACTGTAACACCCAGATTTAACCAACACCCATCACTGTAACACACAGATAAAAGCCACACCGCTCACTGTAACACCCAAATAAAATCCACACCCCTCACTGTAACACCCAAATATTAACCACACCTCTCACTAACACCCAAATATAACCCACACCCCTCACTGAAACACCCAAATATAACCCACACCCCTCACTGAAACACCCAAATATAACCCACACCAAACACTGTAACAACCAAATATAAACAACACCCCCCACTGTAACACCCAAATATAACCCACACCCCTCACTGTAACACGCAAATATAACCCACACCCATTACTGTAACACCCAAATATAACCCACACCCCTCACTGTAACACCCAAATATAACCCACACTCCTCACTGTAACACCCAAATATAACACACACACCTCACTGCAACACCCAAATATAATCCACACCCCTCACTGTAACACCCAGATAAAACACACACCCCTCACTGTAACACCCAGATATAACCCACATCCCTCAATACCACCCAAATATAACCCACAACCCTCACTGTAACACCCAAATATAACCGACACCTCTCACAGTAACACCCAGATATAACCCACACCCCTCACTAAACCCCAAATATAACCCACACCGCTCACTAACAACCAAATATAATCCACACCCCTCACTAACACCCAAATATAACCCACAAACCTCACTGTAACTCCCACATAAGACCCATAACCCCTCACTAAAACACACAAATATAAACCACACCTCTCACTGTATAACCCAAATATAACCCACACCCCTCACTGTAACACCCAGATATAACCCACACCCCTCACTGTAACACCCAAATATAACCCACACACCTCACTGTAACACCCAGATAAGACCCACACCCCTCACTGAAACACACAAATATAACCAACACCCCTCACTGTAATACCCAAATATAACCCACACCCCTCACTGTAACACCCAGATAAGACACATACCCCTCACTGAAACACACAAATATAACCCACACCCCTCACTGTAACACCCAAATATAACCCACACCCCTCACTGTAACACCCAAATATAAACCACACCCCTCACTAACACCCAAATATAACCCACACCCCTCACTGTAACAACCAAATATAACCCACACCCCTCACTGTAATACCAAAATAAACCACACACCCCTCACTGTAACATCTAAATATAACCAACACCCCTCACTGTAACACCCAAATATAAACCACACCCCTCACTGTAAGACGCAGATAAAACCCACACTCCTCAGTGTAACACCCGGAAAAAAACCACACCCCTCATTGTAACACCCAAATATAACCCACACCCCACACTGTAAGAGGCAAATATAACCCACACCCCTCACAGTAACACCAAAATAAAACACACACCCCTCACTGTAACACCTTAAAATAACCAACACCCCTCACTGTAACACCCAATTATAAACAACACCCCTCACTGTAACACGCAGATAAAACCCACACTCCTCACTGTAACACCCAGAAAAAACCCACACCCCTCACTGTAACACCCAGATATAGACCACACCCCTAACTGTAACACCCAGATAAAACCCACAACCCTCACTGTAACACCCAAATATCACCCACACCCCTCACTGTAACACCCAGATAAAACACACAACCCTCACTGTAACACCCAGATATAAACAACACCCCTCATTGTAACACCCAGATATAACCCACACCCTTCAGTGTAACACCCAGATATAACCAACACACCTCAAAGTAACACACAGATAAAAGCCACACCGCTCACTGTAACACCCAAATATAACCCACACCCCTCACTGTAACAATCAGATAAAACACACACCCCTCACTGTAACACCTAAATATAACCCACAACCCTCACTGTAACACGCAGATATAAACCACACCCCTCACTGTAACACCCAGATAAAACCCACACCCCTCACTGTAACACCCAAATATAAACCAAAGCCCTCACTAACACCCAAATATAAACCACAGCCCTCACGGTAACACCCAAATATAACACACGCCCCTCACGGAAACACGCAGATAAAACACACACCCCTCACTGTAACATCCAAATATAACACACACACCTCACTGTAACACCCAAATATAAAACACACCCCTCACTGTCACATCCAAATATAACCCACACCAGTCACTGTAACAGCCAAATATAATCCACACCCCTCACTGTAACAGCCAAATATAACCCACACCCCTCACTGTAACACCCAAATATAACCAACACCACTCATTGTAACACCCAAATATAACCCACACCCCTCACTGTAACAGGCAAATATAACCCACACGCCTCACTGTAACACCGAAATAAAACACACACCCCTCACAGTAACACCTAAATATAACCCACACCCCTCACTGTAACAGGCAAATATAACCCACAGCCCTCAATGTAACACCAAAATAAAACACACACCCCTCACTGTAACACCTAAGTATAACCTAAACCCCTCACTGAAACACCCAGATAAAACCCACAACCGTCACTGTAAGACGCAAATATAACCCACACCCCTCACTGTAATACCCAGATAAAACCCGCAACCCTCACTGTAACACCCGATATAAACCACACCCCTCACTGTAACACCCAGATAAAACCCACAACGCTCACTGTAACACCCAAATATAACCCAGACCCCTCATTGTAACACCCAAATATAACCCACACCCCTCACAGTAACACCCAAATATAAACAACACACCTCACTGTAAGACGAAATTAAAACCCACGATCCTCACGGTAACACCCAAATATAACCCACACCCCTCACTGTAACACCCAAATATAACCCACACCCCTCACTGTAACACCCAGATAAAACACACACCCCTCACTGTAACACCCAGATATAACCAACACCCCTCACTGTAACACCCAGATTTAACCAACACCCATCACTGTAACACACAGATAAAAGCCACACCGCTCACTGTAACACCCAAATAAAATCCACACCCCTCACTGTAACACCCAAATATTAACCACACCTCTCACTAACACCCAAATATAACCCACACCCCTCACTGAAACACCCAAATATAACCCACACCCCTCACTGAAACACCCAAATATAACCCACACCAAACACTGTAACAACCAAATATAAACAACACCCCCCACTGCAACACCCAAATATAACCCACACCCCTCACTGTAACACGCAAATATAACCCACACCCATTACTGTAACACCCAAATATAACCCACACCCCTCACTGTAACACCCAAATATAACCCACACTCCTCACTGTAACACCCAAATATAACACACACACCTCACTGCAACACCCAAATATAATCCACACCCCTCACTGTAACACCCAGATAAAACACACACCCCTCACTGTAACACCCAGATATAACCCACATCCCTCAATACCACCCAAATATAACCCACAACCCTCACTGTAACACCCAAATATAACCGACACCTCTCACAGTAACACCCAGATATAACCCACACCCCTCACTAAACCCCAAATATAACCCACACCGCTCACTAACAACCAAATATAATCCACACCCCTCACTAACACCCAAATATAACCCACACACCTCACTGTAACTCCCACATAAGACCCATAACCCCTCACTAAAACACACAAATATAAACCACACCGCTCACTGTATAACCCAAATATAACCCACACCCCTCACTGTAACACCCAGATATAACCCACACCCCTCACTGTAACACCCAAATATAACCCACACACCTCACTGTAACACCCAGATAAGACCCACACCCCTCACTGAAACACACAAATATAACCAACACCCCTCACTGTAATACCCAAATATAACCCACACCCCTCACTGTAACACCCAGATAAGACACATACCCCTCACTGAAACACACAAATATAACCCACACCCCTCACTGTAACACCCACATATAACCCACACCCCTCACTGTAACACCCAAATATAAACCACACCCCTCACTAACACCCAAATATAACCCACACCCCTCACTGTAACAACCAAATATAACCCACACCCCTCACTGTAACACCCAAATACAACCCACACCCATCACTGTAACACCCAAATATAACCGACACCCCTCACTGTAACACCTAAATATAACCCACACCCCTCACTGTAACACCCAAATATAACGCACACACCTCACTGAAACACCCAAATATAACCCACACCCCTCACTGAAACACCCAAATATAACCAACACCCCTCACTGTAACACCCAAATATAAACCACATCACTCACTGTAACACGCAGATAAAACCCACACTCCTCACTGTAACAACCAGAAAAAACCCACAACCCTCACTGTAACACCCAGATATAACCCACAACCCTCACTGTACCACCCAGTTAAATACCACACCCCTCACTGAAACAGCCAAATATAACCCACACCCCTCACTATAACACCAAATATAACCCACAGCCATCACTGTAACAGCCAAATATAACCCACACCCCTCACTGTAACTTCCAAATATAACCCACACCCCTCACTGTAACACCCAAATATAACGCACACCCCTCACTGTAACACCGAGATAAAACCCACACCCCTCACTGTAACAACCAAATATAACCCACAACCCTCACTGTAACACCCAAATATAACCGACAACTCTCACATTAACACCCAGATATAACCCACACCCCTCACTAACACCTAAATATAACCCACACCCCTCACTAACAACCAAATATAAACCACACCCCTCACTAACAACCAAATATAACCCACACACCTCACTGTAACACCCAGATAAGACGCACACCCCTCACTGAAACATACAAATATAACCCACACACCTCACTGTAACACCCAGACATAACCCACACCCCTCACTGTAACACCCAAATATAACCCACACCTCACACTGTAATACCCAAATATAAACCACACCCCTCACTAACACCCAACTATAACCCACACCCCTCACTGAAACACCCAAATATAACCCACACCCCTCACTGAAACACCCAAATATAACCCACACCCCTCACTGTAACACCCAAATATAACCCACACCCCTCACTGAAACACCCAGATAAAACCGACACCTAACACTGTAACACCCAAATATAACCAACACCCCTCACTAACACCCAAATATAGCACACACCCCTCAATGAAACAACCAAATATAACCCACACCCCTCACTGAAACACCCAAATATAACCCACAACCCTCACTGAAACACACAGATAAAAACAACAACCCAGACTGTAACACCTAAATATAACCCACACTACTCACTGTAACACCCAAATATAACCCACACCCCTCACTGTAACACCCAAATATAACACACAACCCTCACTGTAACACCCAAATATAACCCACACCCCTCACTGTAACACCCAAATATAACCAACACCCCTCACTGTAACAGCCAAATATAACCAACACCCCTCACTGTAACACCCAAATATAATCCACACCCCTCACTGTAACACCCAAATATAACCCACACCAGTCACTGCAACAGCCAAATATAATCCACACCCCTCACTGTTACAGCCAAATATAACCCACACCCCTCACTGTAACACCCAAATATAACCAACACCGCTCATTGTAACACCCAAAAATAAACCCCACCCCTCACTGTAACAGGCAAATATAACCCACACCCCTCACTGTAACACCAAAATAAAACACACACCCCTCACTGTAACACCTAAATATAACCCACACCCCTCACTGTAACAGGCAAATATAACCCACACCCCTCACTGTAATACCAAAATAAACCACACACCCCTCACTGTAACATCTAAATATAACCAACACCCCTCACTGTAACACCCAAATATAAACCACACCCCTCACTGTAAGACGCAGATAAAACCCACACTCCTCAGTGTAACACCCGGAAAAAAAACCACACCCCTCATTGTAACACCCAAATATAACCCACACCCCACACTGTAAGAGGCAAATATAACCCACACCCCTCACAGTAACACCAAAATAAAACACACACCCCTCACTGTAACACCTTAAAATAACCAACACCCCTCACTGTAACACCCAAATATAAACAACACCCCTCACTGTAACACGCAGATAAAACCCACACTCCTCACTGTAACACCCAGAAAAAACCCACACCCCTCACTGTAACACCCAGATATAGACCACACCCCTAACTGTAACACCCAGATAAAACCCACAACCCTCACTGTAACACCCAAATATCACCCACACCCCTCACTGTAACACCCAGATAAAACACACAACCCTCACTGTAACACCCAGATATAAACAACACCCCTCATTGTAACACCCAGATATAACCCACACCCTTCAGTGTAACACCCAGATATAACCAACACACCTCAAAGTAACACACAGATAAAAGCCACACCGCTCACTGTAACACCCAAATATAACCCACACCCCTCACTGTAACAATCAGATAAAACACACACCCCTCACTGTAACACCTAAATATAACCCACAACCCTCACTGTAACACGCAGATATAAACCACACCCCTCACTGTAACACCCAGATAAAACCCACACCCCTCACTGTAACACCCAAATATAAACCAAAGCCCTCACTAACACCCAAATATAAACCACAGCCCTCACGGTAACACCCAAATATAACACACGCCCCTCACGGAAACACGCAGATAAAACACACACCCCTCACTGTAACATCCAGATATAACACACACACCTCACTGTAACACCCAAATATAAAACACACCCCTCACTGTCACATCCAAATATAACCCACACCAGTCACTGTAACAGCCAAATATAATCCACACCCCTCACTGTTACAGCCAAATATAACCCACACCCCTCACTGTAACACCCAAATATAACCAACACCACTCATTGTAACACCCAAATATAACCCACACCCCTCACTGTAACAGGCAAATATAACCCACACGCCTCACTGTAACACCGAAATAAAACACACACCCCTCACAGTAACACCTAAATATAACCCACACCCCTCACTGTAACAGGCAAATATAACCCACAGCCCTCAATGTAACACCAAAATAAAACACACACCCCTCACTGTAACACCTAAGTATAACCTAAACCCCTCACTGAAACACCCAGATAAAACCCACAACCGTCACTGTAAGACGCAAATATAACCCACACCCCTCACTGTAATACCCAGATAAAACCCGCAACCCTCACTGTAACACCCGATATAAACCACACCCCTCACTGTAACACCCAGATAAAACCCACAACGCTCACTGTAACACCCAAATATAACCCACACCCCTCATTGTAACACCCAAATATAACCCACACCCCTCACAGTAACACCCAAATATAAACAACACCCCTCACTGTAAGACGAAATTAAAACCCACGATCCTCACGGTAACACCCAAATATAACCCACACCCCTCACTGTAACACCCAGATATAACCCACATCCCTCAATACCACCCAAATATAACCCACAACCCTCACTGTAACACCCAAATATAACCGACACCTCTCACAGTAACACCCAGATATAACCCACACCCCTCACTAAACCCCAAATATAACCCACACCGCTCACTAACAACCAAATATAATCCACACCCCTCACTAACACCCAAATATAACCCACACACCTCACTGTAACTCCCACATAAGACCCATAACCCCTCACTAAAACACACAAATATAAACCACACCTCTCACTGTATAACCCAAATATAACCCACACCCCTCACTGTAACACCCAGATATAACCCACACCCCTCACTGTAACACCCAAATATAACCCACACACCTCACTGTAACACCCAGATAAGACCCACACCCCTCACTGAAACACACAAATATAACCAACACCCCTCACTGTAATACCCAAATATAACCCACACCCCTCACTGTAACACCCAGATAAGACACATACCCCTCACTGAAACACACAAATATAACCCACACCCCTCACTGTAACACCCACATATAACCCACACCCCTCACTGTAACACCCAAATATAAACCACACCCCTCACTAACACCCAAATATAACCCACACCCCTCACTGTAACAACCAAATATAACCCACACCCCTCACTGTAACACCCAAATACAACCCACACCCATCACTGTAACACCCAAATATAACCGACACCCCTCACTGTAACACCTAAATATAACCCACACCCCTCACTGTAACACCCAAATATAACGCACATACCTCACTGTAACACCCAAATATAACCCACACCCCTCACTGTAACACCCAGATAAAACACAGACCCCTCACTGTAACACCCAGATATAACCCACACCCCTCACTACCACTCAAATATAACCCACAACCCTCACTGTAACACCCAGTTAAATCCCACACCCCCCACTGAAACACCCAAATATAACCCACACCCCTCACTGTAACACCCAGATAAAACCCACAACCCTCACTGTAACACCCAAATATAACCCAAACCTCTCACTGTAACACACAGATAAAACCCACACCCCTCACTGCAACACCCAGATATAACGCACACCCCTCATTGTAACAACCAGATAAAACCCACAACCCTCACTGTAACACCCAAATATAACCCTCACCCCTCACTGTAACACCCAGATAAAACTCACAACCCTCACTGTAACACCCAAATATAACCCAGACCTCACATTGTAACACCCAAATATAACCCACACCCCTCACTGTAACACCCAAATATAACCCACACCCCTCACTGTAACACCCAAATATAACCCACACCCCTCACTGTAACACCCAAATATAACCCACACCCCGCACTGTAACACGCAGATAAAACCCACACTCCTCACTGTAACACCCAAATATAACCAACACCTCACACTGTAACAAAAAAAATAACCCACACCCCTCACTGTAACACCGAGATAAAACACACACCCTTCACTGTAACACCCAGATTACACCCACACCCCTCACTGTAACACCCACATATAACCAACACCCCTCACTGTAACACACAGATAAAAGCCACACTGCTCACTGTAACACCCAAATATAACCCACACCCCTCACTGTAACACCCAAATATAACCCACACCTCTCACTGTAACAATCAGATAAAACACACACCCCTCACTGTAACACCTAAATATAAACCACACCCCTCACTGTAACATGCAGATATAAACCAACCCCTCACTGTAACACCCAGATAAAAGCCACACCCCTCACTGTAACACCCAAATATAACCCACACCCCTCACTAACACCCAAATATAACCCACACCCCTCACTGTAACACCCAAATATAACCCACACCCCTCACTGTAACACCCAGATAAAACCCACAACCCTCACTGTAACACCCAAATATAACCCACACCCCTCATTGTAACACCCAAGTATAACACACACCCCTCATTGTAACACCCAAATATAAACCACATCCCTCACTGTAACACGCAGATAAAACCCACACTCCTCACTGTAACACCCAAATATAACCCACACCCCTCACTGTAACACCCAAATATAACCCACACCCGTCACTGTAACACCCAGATATAACCAACACACCTCACTGTAACACACAGATAAAAGCCACACTGATCACTGTAACACCCAAATATAACCAACACCCCTCACTGTAACACCCAAATATAACCCACACCCCTCACTGTAACAATCAGATAAAACACACACCCCTCACTGTAACACCTAAATATAACCCACACCCCTCACTGTAACACGCAGATATAAACCACACCCCTCACTGTAACACCCAGATAAAACCCAGAACCCTCACTTAAACACGCAAATATAATCCACACACCTAACTAACAACCAAATATAACCCACATCCCTCACGGAAACAGCCAGATAAAACACACACCCCTCACTGTAACATCCAAATATAACACACACCCCTCACTGTAACACCGAAATATAACACACACCCCAAACTGAAACACCCAAATATAACCCACAACCCTCACTGTAACAGCCAAATATAACCCACAACCCTCACTGTAACAAACAAATATAACCCACACACCTCACTGTAACAGCCAAAAATAACCCACACCCCTCACTGTAACACCCAAATATAACCCACACCCCTCACCGTAACACCCAAATATAACCCACACCCCTCACTGTAACAGCCAAATATAACCCACACCCCTCACTGTAACACCAAAATAAAACACACACCTCTCACTGTAACACCTAAATATAACCCACACCCCTCACTGTAACACCCAAATATAACCCACACCCCTCACTAACACACAAATATAAACCACACCCCTCACTGTAACATCCAAATCTAACCCACACCCCTCACTGTAACATCCAAATATAACCCACACCCCTCACTGTAACACCGAGATAAAACACACACCCCTCACTGTAACACCTAAGTATAAAACACACCCCTCACTGTAACACCCAAATATAACCCACAGCCCTCACTGTAACACCCAGATAAAGCACACCCCCCTCACTGTAACACCCAAATATAACCCACACCCCTCACTGTAACAGCCAGATAAAACACACCCCCCTCACTGTAACACCCAAATATAACACACACCCCTCACTGTAACAACCAGATATAACCCACACCCCTCACTGAAACACCCAAAAAGAACCCACAACCCTCACTGAAACACACAGATAAAAACAACAACCCAGACTGTAACACCCATATATAATCCACACCCCTCACTGTTACAGCCAAATATAACCCACACCCCTCACTGTAACACCCAAATATAACCCACACCCCTCACTGTAACACCCAAATATAACCAACACCCCTCACTGTAACAGGCAAATATAACCCACATCCCACACTGTAACACCAAAATAAAACACACACCCCTCACTGTAAAACCTAAATATAACCCACACCCCTCACTTTAACAGGCAAATATAACCCACACCCCTCACTGTAATACCAAAATAAACCACACACCCCTCAATGTAACATCTAAATATAACCAACACCCCTCACTGTAACACCCAAATATAAACCACACCCCTCACTGTAAGACGCAGATAAAACCCTCACTCCTCACTGTAACACCCAGAAAAAAACCACACCCCTCACTGTAACACCCAAATATAACCAACACCCCTCACTGTAACACCCAAATATAAACCACACCCCACACTGTAAGAGGCAAATATAACCCACACCCCTCACTGTAACACCAAAATAAAACACACACCCCTCACTGTCACACCTAAATATAACCAACACCCCTCACTGTAACACCCAAATATTAACAACACCCCTCACTGTAACACGCAGATAAAACCAACACTCCTCACTGTAACACCCAGAAAAAACCCACACCACTCACTGTAACACCCAGATTTAGACCACACCCCTCATTGTAACACCCAGATAAAACCCACACCCCTCACTGAAACACCCAAATATAACCCACACGCCTCACTGTAACAACCAGATAAAACCCACAACCCTCACAGTAACACCCAAATATAACCCACACCCCTCACTGTAACACCCAGATAAAACCCACAACCATCACTGTAATACCCAGATATAACCAACACCCCTCAATGTAACACCCAGATATAACCCACACACTTCAGTGTAACACCCAGATATAACCAACACACCTCACTGCAACAGCCAAATATAATCCACACCCCTCACTGTAACAGCCAAATATAACCCACACCCCTCACTGTAACACCCAAATATAACCAACACCGCTCATTGTAACACCCAAATATAACCCACACCCCTCACTGTAACAGGCAAATATAACCCACACCCCTCACTGTAATACCAAAATAAACCACACAGCCCTCACTGTAACATCTAAATATAACCAACACCCCTCACTGTAACACCCAAATATAAACCACACCCCTCACTGTAAGACGCAGATAAAACCCACACTACTCACTGTAACACCCAGAAAAAAACCACACCCCTCACTGTAACACCCAAATATAACCAACACCCCTCACTGTAACACCCAGGTTTAACCCACAACCCACACTGTAAGAGGCAAATATAACTCACACCCCTCACTGTAACACCAAAATAAAACACACTCCCCTCACTGTAACACCTAAATATAACTAACACCCCTCACTGTAACACCCAAATATTAACAAAACCCCTCACTGTAACACGCAGATAAAACCCACACTCCTCACTGTAACACCCAGAAAAAACCAACACCCCTCAATGTAACACCCAAATATTAACAACACCACTCACTGTAACACCCAGATAGAGACCACACCCCTCACTGTAACACCCAGATAAAACCCACACCCCTCACTGAAACACCCAAATATAACTCACACCCCTCACTGTAACAGGCAAATATAACCCACAGCCCTCACTGTAACACCAAAATAAAACACACACCCCTCACTGTAACACCTAAATATAACCAACACCCCTCACTGTAACACCCAAATATAAACCACACCCCTCACTGTAACACGCAGATAAAACCCACACTCCTCACTGTAACACCCAGAAAAAACCCACACCCCTCACTGTAACACCCAAATATAACCAACACACCTCACTGTAACACCCAAATATAACCCACACCCCTCACTGTCACAGGCAAATATAACCCACACCCCTCACGGTAACACTAAAATGAAACACACACCCCTCAGTGTAACACGTAAATATATCCAACACCCCTCACAGTAACACCCAAATATAAACCACATCCCTCACTGTAACAAGCAGATAAAACCCACACTCCTCACTGTAACACCCAGGAAAAACCCACACCCCTCACTGTAACACCCAGATATAGACAACACCCCTCACTGTAACACCCAGGAAAAACCCACACCCCTCACTGAAACACCCAAATAAAATCCACACCCCTCACTGTAACACCCAAATATAAACCACACCTCTCACTAACACCCAAATATAACCCACACCCCTCACTGAAACACCCAAATATAACCCACACCCCTCACTGAAACACCCAAATATAACCCACACCCCTCACTGTAACACCCAAATATAACCCACACCCATCACTGTAACACCCAAATATAACCCACACCCCTCACTGTAACACCCAAATATAACCCACACTCCTCACTGTAACACCCAAATATAACACACACCCCTCACTGTAACACCCAGATAAAACACACACCCCTCACTGTAACACCCAGATATAACCCACATCCCTCAATACCACCCAAATATAACCCACAACCCTCACTGTAACACCCAAATATAACCGACACCTCTCACAGTAACACACAGATATATTCCACACCCCTCACTAAACCCCAAATATAACCCACACCGCTCACTAACAACCAAATATAACCCAAACCCCTCACTAACACCCAAATATAACCCACACACCTCACTGTAACTCCCACATAAGACCCATAACCCCTCACTAAAACACAAAAATATAACCCACACCCCTCACTGTATAACCCAAATATAACGCACACCCCTCACTGTAACACCCAGATATAACCCACACCCCTCACTGTAACACCCAAATATAACCCACACACCTCACTGTAACACCCAGATAAGACCCACACCCCTCACTGAAACACACAAATATAACCAACACCCCTCACTGTAACACCCAAATATAACCCACACCCCTCACTGTAACACCCAAATATAAACCACACCCCTCACTAACACCCAAATATAACCCACACCCCTCACTGTAACACCCAAATATAACCCACACCCCTCACTGTAACACCCAAATACAACCCACACCCATCACTGTAACACCCAAATATAACCGACACCCCTCACTGTAAGACCTAAATATAACCCACACCCCTCACTGTAACACCCAAATATAACGCACACACCTCACTGTAACACCCAAATATAACCCACACCCCTCACTGTAACACCCAGATAAAACACAGACCCCTCACTGTAACACCCAGATATAACCCACACCCCTCACTACCACCCAAATATAACCCACAACCCTCACTGTAACACCCAGTTAAATCCCACACCCCCCACTGAAACACCCAAATATAAACCATACCCCTCACTGTAACACCCAGATAAAACCCACAACCCTCACTGTAACACCCAAATATAACCCAAACCCCACACTGTAACACACAGATAAAACCCACACCCCTCACTGCAACACCCAGATATAACGCACATCCCTCATTGTAACAACCAGATAAAACCCACAACCCTCACTGTAACACCCAGATATAACCCTCACCGCTCACTGTAACACCCAGATAAAACCCATAACCCTCACTGTAACACACAAATATAACCCAGACCCCTCATTGTAACACCCAAATATAACCCACACCCCTCACTGTAACACCCAAATATAACCCACACCCCTCACTGTAACACCCAAATATAACCCACACCCCTCACTGTAACACCCAAATATAACCCACACCCCGCACTGTAACACGCAGATAAAACCCACACTCCTCACTGTAACACCCAAATATAACCAACACCTCTCACTGTAACAAAAAAAATAACCCACACACCTCACTGTAACACCGAGATAAAACACACACCCTTCACTGTAACACCCAGATAAAACCCACACCCCTCACTGTAACACCCAGATATAACCAACACCCCTCACTGTAACACACAGATAAAAGCCACACTGCTCACTGTAACACCCAAATATAACCCACACCCCTCACTGTAACACCCAAATATAACCCACACCTCTCACTGTAACAATCAGATAAAACACTCACCCCTCACTGTAACACCTAAATATAAACCACACCCCTCACTGTAACATGCAGATATAAACCAACCCCTCACTGTAACACCCAGATAAAAGCCACAACCCTCACTGTAACACCCAAATATAACCCACACCCCTCACTAACACCCAAATATAACCCACACCCCTCACTGTAACACCCAAATATAACCCACACCCCTCACTGTAACACCCAGATAAAACCCACAACCCTCACTGTAACACCCAGATAAAACCCACAACCCTCACTGTAACACCCAAATATAACCCACACCACTCACTGTAACACCCAAATATAACCCACACCCGTCACTGTAACACCCAGATATAACCAACACCCCTCACTGTAACACCCAAATATAACCAGCACCCCTCACTGTAACACACAGATAAAAGACACACTGATCACTGTAACACCCAAATATAACCAGCACCCCTCACTGTAACACCCAAATATAACCCACACCCCTCACTGTAACAATCAGATAAAACACACACCCCTCACTGTAACACCTAAATATAACCCACACCCCTCACTGTAACACGCAGATATAAACCACACCCCTCACTGTAACACCCAGATAAAACCTACACCCCTCACTGTAACACCCAAATATAATCCACACACCTCACTAACAACCAAATATAACCCACATCCCTCACGGAAACAGCCAGATAAAACACACACCCCTCACTGTAACATCCAAATATAACACACACCCCTCACTGTAACACCCAAATATAACACACACCCCAAACTGAAACACTCAAATATAACCCACAACCCTCACTGTAACAGCCAAATATAACCCACACCCCTCACTGTAACAAACAAATATAACCCACACACCTCACTGTAACAGCCAAAAATAACCCACACCCCTCACTGTAACTCTCAAATATAACCCACACCCCTCACCGTAACACCCAAATATAACCCACATCCCTCACTGTAACAGCAAAATATAACCCACACCCCTCACTGTAACACCAAAATAAAACACACACCTCTCACTGTAACACCTAAATATAACCCACACCCCTCACTGTAACACCCAAATATAACCCACACCCCTCACTAACACACAAATATCAACCACACCCCTCACTGTAACATTCAAATCTAACCCACACACCTCACTGTAACATCCAAATATAACCCACACCCCTCACTGTAACACCGAGATAAACACACACCCCTCACTGTAACACCTAAGTATAAAACACACCCCTCACTGTAACACCCAAATATAACCAACACCTCTCACAGTAACAAAAAAAATAACCCACACCCCTCACTGTAACACCGAGATAAAACACACACCCTTCACTGTAACACCCAGATAAAACCCACACCCCTCACTGTAACACCCAGATATAACCAACACCCCTCACCGTAACACACAGATAAAACCACACTGCTCACTGTAACACCCAAATATAACCCACACCCCTCAATGTAACACCCAAATATAACCCACACCTCTCACTGTAACAATCAGATAAAACACACACCCTTCACTGTAACACCTAAATATAAACCACACCCCTCACTGTAACATGCAGATATAAACCAACCCCTCACTGTAACACCCAGATAAAAGCCACACCCCTCACTGTAACACCCAAATATAACCCACACCCCTCACTAACACCCAAATATAACCCACACCCCTCACTGTAACACCCAGATAAAACCCACAACCCTCACTGTAACACCCAAATATAACCCACACCCCTCATTGTAACACCCAAGTATAATACACACCCCTCATTGTAACACCCAAATATAAACCACATCCCTCACTGTAACACCCAAATATAACCCACACCCGTCACTGTAACACCCAGATATAACCAACACCCCTCACTGTAACACACAGATAAAAGCCACACTGATCACTGTAACACCCAAATATAACCAACACCCCTCACTGTAACACACAGATAAAAGCCACACTGATCACTGTAACACCCAAATATAACCAACACCCCTCACTGTAACACCCAAATATAACCCACACCCGTCACTGTAACACCCAGATATAACCAACACCCCTCACTGTAACACACAGATAAAAGCCACACTGATCACTGTAACACACAAATATAACCAACACCCCTCACTGTAACACCCAAATATAACCCACACCCCTCACTGTAACAATCAGATAAAACACACACCCCTCACTGTAACACCTAAATATAACCCACACCCCTCACTGTAACACGCAGATATAAACCACACCACTCACTGTAACACCCAGATAAAACCCACACCCCTCACTGTAACACCCAAATATAATCCACACACCTCACTAACAACCAAATATAACCCACATCCCTCACGGAAACAGCCGGATAAAACACACACCCCTCACTGTAACATCCAAATATAACACACACCCCTCACTGTAACACCCAAATATAACACACACCCCAAACTGAAACACCCAAATATAACCCACAACCCTCACTGTAACAGCCAAATATAACCCACACCCCTCACTGTAACAAACAAATATAACCCACACACCTCACTGTAACAGCCAAAAATAACCCACACCCCTCACTGTAACTCTCAAATATAACCCACACCCATCACCGTAACACCCAAATATAACCCACACCCCTCACTGTAACAGCAAAATATAACCCACACCCCTCACTGTAACACCAAAATAAAACACACACCTCTCACTGTAACACCTAAATATAACCCACATCCCTCACTGTAACACCCAAATATAACCCACACCCCTCACTAACACACAAATATAAACCACGCCCCTCACTGTAACATCCAAATCTAACCCACACACCTCACTGTAACATCCAAATATAACCCACACCCCTCACTGTAACACTGAGATAAAACACACACCCCTCACTGTAACACCTAAGTATAAAACACACCCCTCACTGTAACACCCAAATATAACCCACAGCCCTCACTGTAACACCCAGATAAAGCACAACCCCCTCACTGTAAAACCCAAATATAACCCACACCCCTCACTGTAACACCCAGATAAAACACACGCCCCTCACTGTAACACCCAAATATAACCCACACCCGTCACTGTAAGGCCTACATATAACCCAAACCCCTCACTGTAACACCCAGATAAAACCCACACCACTCACTGTAACACCCAGGTAAAACCCACACCCCTCACTGGAACACCTAAATATAACCCACACCACTCAGTGTAACATCCAGATAAAACCCACACCCCTCACTGTAACACCCAGATAAAACCCACACCCCTCACTGGAACACCTAAATATAACTCACACCGCTCACAGTAACACCCATATATAACCCACACCCCTCACTGTAACACCCAGATAAAACCCACAAACCTCACTGTAACACCCAAATATAACCCACACCCCTCACTAACACCTAAATATAACCCACACCCAACACTGTAACACCCAAATATAACACACATCCCTCACGGAAACACCCAGATAAAACACACACCCCTCACTGTACCATCCAAATATAACACACACCTCTCACTGTAACACCCAAATATAACACACACCCCAAACTGAAACACCCAAAAATAACCCACAACCCTCACTGTAACAGCCAAATATAACCCACATCCCTCACTGTAACAACCAAATATAACCCACACACCTCACTGTAACAGCAAAATATAACACACACCCCTCACTGTAACACCCAAATATAACCCACACCCCTCACTGTAACACCCAAATATAACACACACCCCTCACTGTAACAGCCAAATATAGCCCACACACCTCACTGTAACACCCAAATATAACCAACACCCCTCACTGTAACACCCAAATAAAACCCACATCCCTCACTGTAACAGGCATATATAACCCACACCCCTCACTGTAACACCAAAATAAAACTCACACCTCTCACTGTAACACCTAAGTATAACCCACACCCCTCACTGTAACACCCAGATAAAACACACACCCATCACTGTAACACCGAAATATAACCCACACCCCTCACTGTAACACTCAGATATAACTCACACCCCTCACTGTAACACCCAAATTTAAAACACACCCCTCACTGTAACACACAGATAAAACACACACCCCTCACTGTAACACCCAAATATAACCCACTACCCTCACTGTAACACCCAGATAGAACCCACACCCCTCACTGTAACACCCAGATAAATCCCACAATCCTCACTGTAACAACTAAATATAACCCACACCGCTCACAGTAGCACCCAAATATAACCCACACCCCTCACTGTAACAGCCAAATATAACCCACACCCCTCACCGTAACACCCAAACATAACCCACACCTCTCAATGTAACAGCCAAATATAACCCACACCCCTCACAGTAACACCCAAATATAACCCACACCCCTCACTGTAACACCCAAATATAACCCAAACCCCACACCGTAACACCCAAATATAACTAACAACCCTCACTGTAACACCCAAAAAAAACCCAAACCCCACACTGTAACACCCAAATATAACCCACACACCTCACTAACACCCAATAATAACCCACACCCCTCACTGTAACACCAAATATAACCCACAAACCTCACTGTAACACCCAAATATAACCCTCACCCCTCACTGTAACACCCAGATATGACAAACACCCCTCACTGTAACACCCAAATATAACCCACACGCCTCACTGTAACACCCAAATATAAACCACACCGCTCACTGTAACACCCGGATAAAACACACACCCCTCACTGTAACACCCAAATATAGCCCACACCCCTCTCTGTAACACCCAAATATAACGCACACCCCTCAATGTAACACCCAGATAATAGCCACACCACTCACTGTAACACCCAAATATAACCCACACCCATCACTGAAACACCCAAATATAACCCACACCCCTCACTGTAACACCCAAATATAACTGACACCCCTCACTGTAACACCCAAATATAAACCAAACCCCACACTGTAACACCCAAATAAAACTCACACACCTCACTAACACCCAACTATAACCCACACCTCTCACTGAAACACCCAAATATAACCCACACCCCTCACTGAAACACCCAAATATAACCCACACCTGTCACTGAAACACCCAGATAAAACCGACACCCCTCACTGTAACACCCAAATATAACCCACACCCCTCATTGAAACAACCAAATATAACCCACACCCGTCACTGAAACACCCAGATAAAAACAACAGCCCACACTGTAACACCCAAATATAACCCATACCCCTCACTGTAACAGCCAAATATAACCCAAACCCCTCACTGTAACAGCCAAATATAAGCCACACCCCTCACTGTAACACCCAAATATAACCCACACCCCTCACTGTAACAAGCAAATACAACACACACCCCTCACTGTAACAGGCAAATATAACCCACACCCCTCACTGTAACACCCAAATATAATCCACACCCCTCACTGTAACACCCAGATATAACCCACACCCCTCACTGTAACACCCCAGTATAACCCACACCACTCACTGTAACAAGCAGATATAACCCACATCCCTCACTGTAACACCCAAATATAACCAACACCCCTCACTCTAACACTCAAATATAAACCACACCCCTCACTGTAACACGCAGAAAAAACCCACACTCCTAACTGTAACAACCAGAAAAAAACCACACCCCTCACTGTAACACCCAGATATAACCCACAACCCTCACTGTAACACCCAGATAAAACCCACAACCCTCACTGTAACACCAAAATATAACCCACACCCCTCACTGTAACACACAGATAAAACCCACACCCCTCGCTGTAACACCCAGATATAACGCACACCCATCACTGTAACACCCAGATATAACCCACAACCCTCACTGTAACACCCAGTTAAATCCCACACCCCTCACTGAAACACCCAAATATAACCCACACCCCTCACTGTAACACCCAGATAAAACCCACAACCCTCACTGTAACACCCAAATATAACCCACACCCCTCACTGTAACACACAGATAAAACCCACACCCCTCACTGCAACACCCAAATATAACGCAAACCCCTCACTGGAACACCCAGATAAAACCCACAACCCTCACTGTAAAACCCAAATATAACCCACACCCCTCACTGTACGACCCAGATAAAACCCACAACCCTCACTGTAACACCCAAATATAACCCACACCACTCATTGTAACACCCAAATATAAACCACACCCCTCACTGTAACATGCAGATAAAACCCACACTCCTCACTGTAACACCCAAATATAACCCACACCCCTCACTGTAACACCCAAATATAACCCACACACCTCACTGTAACACCGAGAAAAAACACACAACCCTCACCGTAACACCCAGATATAACCCACACCCCTCACTGTAACACCGAGATATAACCAACACCCCTCACTGTAACACACAGATAAAAGCCACACTGCTCACTGTAACACCCAATTATAACCCACACCCCTCACTGTAACACCCAAATATAACCCACACCCCTCACTGTAACATTCAGATAAAACCCACACCCCTCACTGTAACACCTAAATATGACCCACACCCCTCACTGTAACATGCAGATATAAACCACACCCCTCACTGTAACACCCAGATAAAACCCACACCCCTCACAGTAACACCCAGATATGACCCACACCCCTCACTGTAACAGCCAAATATAACCCACACCTCTCACTGTAACAACCAAATATAACCCACACCCCTTACTGTAACAGCCAAATATAACCCACACCCCTCACTGTAACACCCAAATATAACCCACACCCCTCACTGTAACACCCAAATATAACCCACACCCCTCACTGTAACATTCAGATAAAACCCACACCCCTCACTGTAACACCTAAATATGACCCACACCCCTCACTGTAACATGCAGATATAAACCACACCCCTCACTGTAACACCCAGATAAAACCCACACCCCTCACAGTAACACCCAGATATGACCCACACCCCTCACTGTAACAGCCAAATATAACCCACACCTCTCACTGTAACAACCAAATATAACCCACACCCCTTACTGTAACAGCCAAATATAACCCACACCCCTCACTGTAACACCCAAATATAACCCACACCCCTCACTGTAACAGCCAAAATAACCAACACCCCTCACTGTAACACCCAAATATAACCCACACCCCTCACTGTAACAGGCAAATATAACCCACACCCCTCACTGTAACACCAAAATAAAACACACACCTCTCACTGTAACACCTAAATATAACCCACACCCCTCACTGTAACATCCAAATATAACCCACACCCCTCACTAACACCCAAATATATACCACATCCCTCACTGTAACAACCAAATCTAACCCACATCCCTCACTGTAACATCCAAATATAACCCACACCCCTCACTGTAACACCCAGATATAACACACACCCCTCACTGTAATACCCAAATTTAAACGACACCCCTCACTGTAACACCCCGATAAAACCCACACCCCTCACTGTAAGACCTACATATAACCCACACCTCTCACTGTAACACCCAGATAAAACCCACACCACTCACTGTAACACCCAGGTAAAACCCACACCCCTCACTGGAACACTTATATATAACTCACACCGCTCACAGTAACACCCAAATATAACCCACACCCCTCACTGTAACACCCAGATAAAACCCACACCCCTCACTGTACCACCCAAGTATAACCCACACCTCTCACTAACACCCAAATATAACCCTCACCCCTCACTGTTAAACCCAAATGTAACCCACACCCCTCACTGTAACACCCAAATAGTACATACACCCCTCACTGTAACACCCAGATAAAACACACACTCCTCACTGTAACACCTAAGTATAACCCACACCCCTCACTGTAACACCCAAATATGACCCACACCACTCACTGTAACATCCAGATAAAACACACACCCCTCACTGTAACACCGAAATATAAACCACACCCCTCACTGTAACACTCAGATATAACTCACACCCCTCACTGTAACACCCAAATTTAAAACACACCCCTCACTGTAACACCCAGATGTAACACACACCCCTCACTGTAACACCCAAATATAACCCACTCCCCTCACTGTAACACCCAGATAGAACCCACACCCCTCACTGTAACACACAGATAAATCCCACAATCCTCACTGTAACAACTAAATAAAACCCACAAAGCTCACAGTAACACCCAAATACCACCCACACCCCTCACTGTAACAGCCAAATATAACCCACACCCCTCACCGTAACACCCAAATATAACCCACACCCCTCACTGTAACACTCAAATATAACCCACACCCCTCACTGTAACACCCAAATATAACCCACATCCCTCACTGTAACACCAAATGAAACCCACACCCCTCACTGTAACACCAAAATATAACCCTCACCCCTCACTGTAACACCGAGATAAAACACACACCCCTCACTGTAACACCCAGATATAACCCACACCCCTCACTGTAACACCCAGATATAACCAACACACCTCACTGTAACACACAGATAAAAGCCACACTGCTCACTGTAACACCCAATTATAACCCACACCCCTCACTGTAACACCAAATATAACCCACACCCCTCACTGTAACATTCAGATAAAAACCACACCCCTCACTGTAACACCTAAATATAACCCACACCCCTCACTGTAACACGCAGATATAAACCACACCCCTCACTGTAACACCCAGATAAAACCCACACCCCTCACAGTAACACCCAAATATAACCCACACCCCTCACAAACACCCAAATATAACCCACACACCTCACTGTAACACCCAAATATAACCCACACCCCTCACTGTAACACCCAGATAAAACCCAAAACCCTCACTGTAACACCCAGATATAACGCACACCCCTCATTGAAACACCCAAATATAACCCACAGCTCTCATTGTAACACCCAAATATAAACCACACCCCTCACTGTAACACGCAGATAAAACCCACACTCCTCACTGTAACACCCAAATATAACCCACACCCCTCACTGTAACACCAAAATATAATCCACACCCCTGAGTGTAACACCGAGATAAAACACACACCCCTCACTGTAACACCCAGATATGACCCACACCCCTCACTCTAACAACCAGATATAACCAACACCCCTCACTGTAACAGAAAGATAAAAGCCACACTGCTCACTGTAACACCCAAATTTAACCCACACCCCTCACTGTATCACCCAAATATAAACCCACACCCCTCACTGTAACACCCAGATAAAACCCACACACCTCAATGTAACACCCAAATATAACCCACACCCCTCACTAACACCCAAATATAACCCACACCCAACACTGTAACACCCAAATATAACACACATCCCTCACGGAAACACGCAGATAAAACACACACCCCTCACTGTAACATCCAAATATAACACACACCCATCACTGTAACACCTAAATATAACACACACCCCAAACTGAAACACCCAAATGTAACCCACAACCCTCACTGTAACAGCCAAAAATAACCCACACCCCTCACTGTACCACCCAAATATAACCCACACCCCTCACTAACAACCAAATATAACCCTCACCCCTCACTGTTAAACCCAAATGTAACCCACACCCCTCACTGTAACACCCAAATAGTACATACACCCCTCACTGTAACACCCAGATAAAACACACACTCCTCACTGAAACACCTAACTATAACCCACACCCCTCACTGTAACACCCAGATATGACCCACACTCCTCACTGTAACATCCAGATAAAACACACACCCCTCACTGTAACACCGAAATATAAACCACACACCTCACTGTAACACTCAGATATAACTCACACCCAGATAAATCCCACAATCCTCACTGTAACAACTAAATAAAACCCACACCGCTCACAGTAACACCCTAATATAACCCAAACCCCTCACTGTAACACCCAAATATAACCCACATCCCTCACTGTAACACCAAATGTAACCCACACCCCTCACTGTAACACCAAAATATAACCCTCACCCCTCACTGTAACACCCAGATATAACACACACCCCTCACTGTTACACCCAGATATGAACCACACCCCTCACTGTAACACCCAGATATAACCAACACCCCTCACTGTAACACACAGATAAAATCCACACTGCTCACTGTAACACGCAAATATAACCCACACCCCTCACTGTATCACCCAAATAAAAACCCACACCCCTCACTGTAACAATCAGATAAAACACACACCCCTCACTGTAACACCTAAATATAACCCACACCCCTCACTGTAGCACGCAGATATAAACCACACCCCTCACTGTAACACCCAGATAAAACCCACACCCCTCACTGTAACACCCAGATATAACACACACCCCTCACTGTAACACCCAGATATGACCCACACCCCTCACTGTAAGACCCAAATATAACCCACACCCCTCACTAACACCCAGATAAAACACACACCCCTCACCGTAACATCCAAATATAATGCACACCCCTCACTGTAACACCCAAATATAACACACACCCCAAACTGAAACACCCAAATATAACCCACAACCCTCACTGTAACAGCCAAATATAACCCACACCCCTCACCGTAACACCCAAATATAACCCACACCCCTCACTGTAACAGCCAAATATAACCCACACCCCTCACTGTAACACCCAAATATAACCCAAACCCCTCACTGTAACACCCAAATATAACCCACATCCCTCACTGTAACACCAAATGTAACCCACACCCCTCACTGTAACACCAAAATATAACCCTCACCACTCACTGTAACACCCAGATATAACACACACCCCTCACTGTTACACCCAGATATGAACCACACCCCTCACTGTAACACCCAGATATAACCAACACCCCTCACTGTAACACACAGATAAAATCCACACTGCTCACTGTAACACGCAAATATAACCCACACCCCTCACTGTATCACCCAAATAAAAACCCACACCCCTCACTGTAACAATCAGATAAAACACACACCCCTCACTGTAACACCTAAATATAACCCACACCCCTCACTGTAGCACGCAGATATAAACCACACCCCTCACTGTAACACCCAGATAAAACCCACACCCCTCACTGTAACACCCAGATATAACACACACCCCTCACTGTAACACCCAGATATGACCCACACCCCTCACTGTAACACCCAAATATAACCCACACCCCTCACTAACACCCAGATAAAACACACACCCCTCACCGTAACATCCAAATATAACGCACACCCCTCACTGTAACACCCAAATATAACACACACCCCAAACTGAAACACCCAAATATAACCCACAACTCTCAGTGTAACAGCCAACTATAACCCACAACCCTCACTGTAACAACCAAATATAACCCACACCCCTCACTGCAACAACCAAATATAACCCACACCCCTCACCGTAACACCCAAATATAACCCACACCCCGCACTGTAACAACCAAATATAACCCACACCCCTCACTGTAACAGCCAAATATAACCAACACCCCTCACTGTAACACCTAAATATAACCCACACCCCTCACTGTAACACGCAGATATAAACCACACCCCTCACTGTAACACCCAGATAAAACCCACACCCCTCACAGTAACACCCAAATATAACCCACACCCCTCACAAACACCCAAATATAACCCACACACCTCACTGTAACACCCAAATATAACCCACACCCCTCACTGTAACACCCAGATAAAACCCAAAACCCTCACTGTAACACCCAGATATAACGCACACCCCTCATTGAAACACCCAAATATAACCCACACCTCTCATTGTAACACCCAAATATAAACAACACCCCTCACTGTAACACGCAGATAAAACCCACACTCCTCACTGTAACACACAAATATAACCCACACCCCTCACTGTAACACCAAAATATAACCCAAACCCTCAGTGTAACACCGAGATAAAACACACACCCCTCACTGTAACACCCAGATATGACCCACACCCCTCACTCTAACAACCAGATATAACAAACACCCCTCACTGTAACAGAAAGATAAAAGCCACACTGCTCACTGTAACACCCAAATTTAACCCACACCCCTCACTGTATCACCCAAATATAAACCAACACCCCTCACTGTAACAATCAGATAAAACACACACCCCTAACTGTAACACCTAAATATTACCCACACCCCTCACTATAACACGCAGATATAAACCACACCCCTCACTGTAACACCCAGATAAAACCCACACCCCTCAATGTAACACCCAAATATAACCCACACCCCTCACTAACACCCAAATATAACCCACATCCCTCACTGTAACACCCAAATATAACACACATCCCTCACGGAAACACGCAGATAAAACACACACCCCTCACTGTAACATCCAAATATAACACACACCCATCACTGTAACACCTAAATATAACACACACCCCAAACTGAAACACCCAAATGTAACCCACAACCCTCACTGTAACAGCCAAAAATAACCCACACCCCTCACTGTACCACCCAAATATAACCCACACCCCTCACTAACAACCAAATATAACCCTCACCCCTCACTGTTAAACCCAAATGTAACCCACACCCCTCACTGTAACACCCAAATAGTACATACACCCCTCACTGTAACACCCAGATAAAACACACACTCCTCACTGAAACAGCTAACTATAACCCACACCCCTCACTGTAACACCCAAATATGACCCACACTCCTCACTGTAACATCCAGATAAAACACACACCCCTCACTGTAACACCGAAATATAAACCACACCCCTCACTGTAACACTCAGATATAACTCACACCCCTCACCGTAACACCCAAATTTAAAACACACCCCTCACTGTAACACCTAGTTTTAACACACACCCCTCACTGTAACACCCAAATATAACCCACTCCCCTCACTGTAACACCCAGATAGAACCCACACCCCTCACTGTAACACCCAGATAAATCCCACAATCCTCACTGTAACAACTAAATAAAACCCACACCGCTCACAGTAACACCCTAATATAACCCACACCCCTCACTGTAACAGCCAAATATAACCCACACCCCTCACCGTAACACCCAAATATAACCCACACCCCTCACTGTAACAGCAAAATATAACCCACACCCCTCACTGTAACACCCAAATATAACCCAAACCCCTCACTGTAACACCCAAATATAACCCACATCCCTCACTGTAACACCAAATGTAACACACACCCCTCACTGTAACACCAAAATATAACCCTCACCACTCACTGTAACACCCAGATATAACACACACCCCTCACTGTTACACCCAGATATGAACCACACCCCTCACTGTAACACCCAGATATAACCAACACCCCTCACTGTAACACACAGATAAAATCCACACTGCTCACTGTAACACGCAAATATAACCCACACCCCTCAGTGTATCACCCAAATAAAAACCCACACCCCTCACTGTAACAATCAGATAAAACACACACCCCTCACTGTAACACCTAAATATAACCCACACCCCTCACTGTAGCACGCAGATATAAACCACACCCCTCACTGTAACACCCAGATAAAACCCACACCCCTCACTGTAACACCCAGATATAACACACACCCCTCACTGTAACACCCAGATATGACCCACACCCCTCACTGTAACACCCAAATATAACCCACACCCCTCACTAACACCCAGATAAAACACACACCCCTCACCGTAACATCCAAATATAACGCACACCCCTCACTGTAACACCCAAATATAACACACACCCCAAACTGAAACACCCAAATATAACCCACAACCCTCACTGTAACAGCCAAATATAACCCACAACCCTCACTGTAACAACCAAATATAACCCACACCCCTCACTGCAACAACCAAATATAACCCACACCCCTCACCGTAACACCCAAATATAACCCACACCCCGCACTGTAACAACCAAATATAACCCACACCCCTCACTGTAACAGCCAAATATAACCCACACCCCTCACTGTAACAGCCAAATTAACCAACACCCCTCACTGTAACACCCAAATATAACCCACACCCCTCACTGTAACAGGCAAATATAACCCACACCCCTCACTGTAACACCAAAATAAAACACACACCCCTCACTGTAACATCCAAATATGACCCACACCCCTCACTAACACCCAAATATAAACCACACCCCTCACTGTAACACCCAAATCTAACCCACACCCCTCACTGTAACACCCAAATATAACCCACACCCCTCACAGTAACACCCAGATATAACCCACACCCCTCACCGTAACACCTACATATAACCCACACCCCTCACTGTAACACCCAGATAAAACCCACACCCCTCACTGTAACACTCAAATATAACCCACATCCCTCACTGTAACACCCAAATATAACCCACATCGCTCACTGTAACACCAAATATAACCCACACCCCTCACTTTAACACCCAAATAAATCCCTCACACCTGACTGTAACACCCAGATATCACACACACCCCTCACTGTAACATCCAAATATAACACACAACCCTCACTGAAACACACAAATATAAACCACACCCCTCACTGTAACACCCAAATAAAACCCACACTCCTTACTGTAACACCCAAATATAAACCACACCCCTTACTAACAGCCAAATATAACACGCACCCCTCACTGTGAGACCCAAATATAACCCACAACCGTCACTGAAACACTCAGATATAACACAAACCGCTCACTGTAACACCCAAATATAACCCACAACCCTCACTGCAACACCCAAATATAACCCACACCGCTCACTGTAACGCCCAGATATAACCCACACTCCTCACTGTAACAGCCAAATATAACCCACACCCCTCTCTGTAACACCCAAATATAACCCACACCCCTCACTGTAACACCCAAATATAACCCACACCCCTCACTGTAACAGCCAAATATAACCCACACCCCGCACTGTAACAGCCAAATATAACCAACACCCCTCACTGTAACACCCAAATATAAACCACACCCCTCACTGTAACACGCAGATAAAACCCACACTCCTCACTGTAACATGCAGATATAACCCACATCCCTCACTGTAACACCCAAATATAACCAACACACCTCACTGTAACACCCAAATATAAACCACACCCCTCACTGTAACACGCAGATAAAACCCATACTCCTCACTGTAACAACCAGAAAAAACCCACACCCCTCACTGTAACACCCAGATATAACCCACAACCCTCACTGTAACACCCAGATAAATCCAACACCCCTCACTGAAACACCCGAATAAAACCCACACCCCTCACTGAAACACCCAGATAAAAACAACACCCCTCACTGTAACACCCAAATATAACCCATACCCCTCACTCTAACAGCCAAATATAACCCACACCCCTCACTGTAACAGCCAAATATAACCCACACCCCTCACTGTAACACCCAAATATAACCCACACCCCTCACTGTAACAGACAAATATAACCCACACCCCTCACTGTAACACCCAAATATAACCCACACCCCTCACTGTAACAACCAAATACAACCCACACCCCTCACTAACACCCAAATATAACCCACACCCCTCAATGAAACAACCAAATATAACCCACACCCCTCACTGAAACACCCAGATAAAAACAACACCCCACACTGTAACACCCAAATATAACCCATACCCCTCACTCTAACAGCCAAATATAACCCACACCCCTCACTGTAACAGACAAATATAACCCACACCCCTCACTGTAACACCCAAATATAACCCACACCCCTCACTGTAACAACCAAATACAACCCACACCCCTCACTGTAACACCCAAATATAACCCACACCCCTCACTGTAACACCCAGATATAACCCACACCCCTCACTGTAACACCCCAATATAACCCACACCCCTCAATGTAACACCCAGATAAAACCTACATCCCTCACTGTAGCACCCAGATAGAACAACACCCCTCACTGTAACACCCAGATATAACCCACATCCCTCACTGTAACACCCAGATATAACCCACATCCCTCACTGTAACACGCAGATTTAACCCACATCCCTCACTATAACACCCAAATATAATCAACACCCCTCACTGTAGCACGCAAATATAAACCACACCCCTCACTGTAACACGCAGATAAAACCCACACTCCTCACTGTAACATGCAGATATAACCCACATCCCTCACTGTAACACCCAAATATAACCAACACCCCTCACTGTAACACCCAAATATAAACCACACCCCTCACTGTAACACGCAGATAAAACCCACACTCCTCACTGTAACAACCAGAAAAAACCCACACCCCTCACTGTAACACCCAGATATAACCCACAACCCTCACTGTAACACCCAGTTAAATCCCACACCACTCACTGAAAAACCCAAATATAGCCCACACCCCTCACTGTAACACCCAGATAAAACCCACACCCCTCACTGTAACACACAGATAAAACCCACACCCCTCACTGTAACACCCAGATATAACGCACACCCCTCAGTGTAACACCCAGATATAACCCACAACCCTCACTGTAACACCCAGTTAAATCCCACACCCCTCACTGAAACACCCAAATATAACCCACACCCCTCACTGTAACAACCAGATAAAACCCACGACCCTCACTGTAACACCCAAATATAACCCCCACCCCTCACTGTAACACACAGCTAAAACCCACACCCCTCACTGTAACACCCAGATATAACACACACCCCTCACTGTAACACCCAGATATAACCCATAACCCTCACTGTAACACCCAGTTAAATCCCACACCCCTCACTGAAACAACCAAATATAACCCACACCCCTCACTGTAACACCCAGATAAAACCCACACCCCTCACTGTAACACCCAAATATAACCCACACCCCTCACTGTAACAACCAAATACAACCCACACCCCTCACTAACACCCAAATATAACCCACACCCCTCAATGAAACAACCAAATATAACCCACACCCCTCACTGAAACACCCAGATAAAAACAACACCCCACACTGTAACACCCAAATATAACCCATACCCCTCACTCTAACAGCCAAATATAACCCACACCCCTCACTGTAACAGCCAAATATAACCCACACCCCTCACTGTAACACCCAAATATAACCCACACCCCTCACTGTAACAACCAAATACAACCCACACCCCTCACTGTAACACCCAAATATAACCCACACCCCTCACTGTAACACCCAGATATAACCCACACCCCTCACTGTAACACCCCAATATAACCCACACCCCTCAATGTAACACCCAGATAAAACCTACATCCCTCACTGTAGCACCCAGATAGAACAACACCCCTCACTGTAACACCCAGATATAACCCACATCCCTCACTGTAACACCCAGATATAACCCACATCCCTCACTGTAACACGCAGATTTAACCCACATCCCTCACTATAACACCCAAATATAACCAACACCCCTCACTGTAGCACGCAAATATAAACCACACCCCTCACTGTAACACGCAGATAAAACCCACACTCCTCACTGTAACATGCAGATATAACCCACATCCCTCACTGTAACACCCAAATATAACCAACACCCCTCACTGTAACACCCAAATATAAACCACACCCCTCACTGTAACACGCAGATAAAACCCACACTCCTCACTGTAACAACCAGAAAAAACCCACACCCCTCACTGTAACACCCAGATATAACCCACAACCCTCACTGTAACACCCAGTTAAATCCCACACCACTCACTGAAAAACCCAAATATAACCCACACCCCTCACTGTAACACCCAGATAAAACCCACACCCCTCACTGTAACACACAGATAAAACCCACACCGCTCACTGTAACACCCAGATATAACGCACACCCCTCAGTGTAACACCCAGATATAACCCACAACCCTCACTGTAACACCCAGTTAAATCCCACACCCCTCACTGAAACACCCAAATATAACCCAAACCCCTCACTGTAACAACCAGATAAAACCCACGACCCTCACTGTAACACCCAAATATAACCCCCACCCCTCACTGTAACACACAGCTAAAACCCACACCCCTCACTGTAACACCCAGATATAACACACACCCCTCACTGTAACACCCAGATATAACCCATAACCCTCACTGTAACACCCAGTTAAATCCCACACCCCTCACTGAAACAACCAAATATAACCCACACCCCTCACTGTAACACCCAGATAAAACCCACAACCCTCACTGTAACACCCAAATATAACCCACATCCCTCACTGTAACACCAAATATAACCCACACCCCTCACTGTAACACACAAATATAACCCTCACCCCTCACAGTAACACCCAGATATAACACACACCCCTCACTGTAACACCCAAATATAACCCACACCCCTCACTCTAACACCCAAATATAACCCACACCCCTCACTGTAACACCCGGATAAAACACACACCCCTCACTGGAACACCCAAATATAGCCCACGCCCCTCACTGTCACACCCAGATATAACCCACACCCCTCACTGTAACACCCCAATATAACCTACACCCCTCAATGTAACACCCAGATAAAACCCACATCCCTCACTGTAGCACCCAGATAGAACAACACCCCTCACTGTAACACCCAGATATAACCCACATCCCTCACTGTAACACCCAAATATAAGCCACATCCCTTACTGTAACACGGAGATTTAACCCACATCCCTCACTATAACACCCAAATATAACCAACACCCCTCACTGTAGCACGCAAATATAAACCACACCCCTCACTGTAACACGCAGATAAAACCCACACTCCTCACTGTAACATGCAGATATAACCCACATCCCTCACTGTAACACCCAAATATAACCAACACCCCTCACTGTAACACCCAAATATAAACCACACCCCTCACTGTAACACGCAGATAAAACCCACACTCCTCACTGTAACAACCAGAAAAAACCCACACCCCTCACTGTAACACCCAGATATAAGCCACAACCCTCACTGTAACACCCAGTTAAATCCCACACCACTCACTGAAAAACCCAAATATAACCCACACCCCTCACTGTAACACCCAGATAAAACCCACACCCCTCACTGTAACACACAGATAAAACCCACACCCCTCACTGTAACACCCAGATATAACGCACACCCCTCAGTGTAACACCCAGATATAACCCACAACCCTCACTGTAACACCCAGTTAAATCCCACACCCCTCACTGAAACACCCAAATATAACCCACACCCCTCACTGTAACAACCAGATAAAACCCACGACCCTCACTGTAACACCCAAATATAACCCCCACCCCTCACTGTAACACACAGCTAAAACCCACACCCCTCACTGTAACACCCAGATATAACACACACCCCTCACTGTAACACCCAGATATAACCCATAACCCTCACTGTAACACCCAGTTAAATCCCACACCACTCACTGAAAAACCCAAATATAACCCACACCCCTCACTGTAACACCCAGATAAAACCCACACCCCTCACTGTAACACACAGATAAAACCCACACCGCTCACTGTAACACCCAGATATAACGCACACCCCTCAGTGTAACACCCAGATATAACCCACAACCCTCACTGTAACACCCAGTTAAATCCCACACCCCTCACTGAAACACCCAAATATAACCCAAACCCCTCACTGTAACAACCAGATAAAACCCACGACCCTCACTGTAACACCCAAATATAACCCCCACCCCTCACTGTAACACACAGCTAAAACCCACACCCCTCACTGTAACACCCAGATATAACACACACCCCTCACTGTAACACCCAGATATAACCCATAACCCTCACTGTAACACCCAGTTAAATCCCACACCCCTCACTGAAACAACCAAATATAACCCACACCCCTCACTGTAACACCCAGATAAAACCCACAACCCTCACTGTAACACCCAAATATAACCCACATCCCTCACTGTAACACCAAATATAACCCACACCCCTCACTGTAACACACAAATATAACCCTCACCCCTCACAGTAACACCCAGATATAACACACACCCCTCACTGTAACACCCAAATATAACCCACACCCCTCACTCTAACACCCAAATATAACCCACACCCCTCACTGTAACACCCGGATAAAACACACACCCCTCACTGGAACACCCAAATATAGCCCACGCCCCTCACTGTCACACCCAGATATAACCCACACCCCTCACTGTAACACCCCAATATAACCTACACCCCTCAATGTAACACCCAGATAAAACCCACATCCCTCACTGTAGCACCCAGATAGAACAACACCCCTCACTGTAACACCCAGATATAACCCACATCCCTCACTGTAACACCCAAATATAAGCCACATCCCTTACTGTAACACGGAGATTTAACCCACATCCCTCACTATAACACCCAAATATAACCAACACCCCTCACTGTAGCACGCAAATATAAACCACACCCCTCACTGTAACACGCAGATAAAACCCACACTCCTCACTGTAACATGCAGATATAACCCACATCCCTCACTGTAACACCCAAATATAACCAACACCCCTCACTGTAACACCCAAATATAAACCACACCCCTCACTGTAACACGCAGATAAAACCCACACTCCTCACTGTAACAACCAGAAAAAACCCACACCCCTCACTGTAACACCCAGATATAAGCCACAACCCTCACTGTAACACCCAGTTAAATCCCACACCACTCACTGAAAAACCCAAATATAACCCACACCCCTCACTGTAACACCCAGATAAAACCCACACCCCTCACTGTAACACACAGATAAAACCCACACCCCTCACTGTAACACCCAGATATAACGCACACCCCTCAGTGTAACACCCAGATATAACCCACAACCCTCACTGTAACACCCAGTTAAATCCCACACCCCTCACTGAAACACCCAAATATAACCCACACCCCTCACTGTAACAACCAGATAAAACCCACGACCCTCACTGTAACACCCAAATATAACCCCCAACCCTCACTGTAACACACAGCTAAAACCCACACCCCTCACTGTAACACCCAGATATAACACACACCCCTCACTGTAACACCCAGATATAACCCATAACCCTCACTGTAACACCCAGTTAAATCCCACACCACTCACTGAAACAACCAAATATAATCCACACCCCTCACTGTAACACCCAGATAAAACCCACAACCCTCACTGTAACACCCAAATATAACCCACACCCCTCTCTGTAACACCCAAATATAACCCACACCCCTCACTGTAACACCCAAATATAACGCACACCCCTCACTGTACCACCCAGATACACCCACAACCCTCACTGTAACACCCAAATATAACCCACATCCCTCACTGTAACACCAAATATAACCCACACCCCTCACTGTAACACACAAATATAACCCTCACCCCTCACATTAACACCCAGATATAACACACACCCCTCACTGTAACACCCAAATATAACCCACACCCCTCACTCTAACACCCAAATATAACCCACACCCCTCACTGTAACACCCTGATAAAACACACACCCCTCACTGGAACACCCAAATATAGCCCACGCCCCTCTCTGTAACACCCAAATATAACCCACACCCCTCAATGTAACACCCAGATATCACCCACACCACTCACTGTAACACCCAAATATTACCCCCACCCCTCACTGAAACACCCAAATATAACCCACACCCCTCACTGTAACACCCAAATATAACTAACAACCCTCACTGTAACACCCAAATATAACCCACACACCTCACTAACATCCAACTATAAACCACACCCCTCACTGTAGCACCCAGATAAAACCCACAGTCCTCACTGTAACACCCAAACATAACCCACACCCCTCACTGTAACAACTAAATATAACCCACACCGCTCACAGTAACACACAAATATAACCAACACCCCTCACTGTAACACCCAGATAAAACCAACACCCCTCACTGTACCACCCAAATATAACCCACACCCCTCACTAACACCCAAATATAACCCACACCCCTCACTTTTACACCCAAATGTAACCCACGCCCCTCACTGTAACACCCAAATAGTACATACACCCCTCACCTTAACACCCAGATAAAACACACACCCCTCACTGTAACACCTAAGTATAACCCACACCCCTCACTGTAACACCCAAATATGACCCACACCCCTCACTTTAACACCCAGATAAAACACACACCCCTCACTGTAACACCGAAATATAACCCACACCCCTCACTGTAACACTCAGTTATAATTCACACCCCTCACTGTAACACCCAAATTTAAAAAACACCCCTCACTGTAACACCCAGATAAAACACATACCGCTCAGTGTATCACCCAAATATAACCCACTCCCCTCACTGTAACACCCAGATAGAACCCACACCCCTCACTGTAACACCCAGATAAATCCCACAATCCTCACTGTAACAACTAAATATAACCCACACCGCTCACAGTAACACCCAAATATAACCCACACCCCTCACTGTAACAGCCAAATATAACCCACACCCCTCACTGTAACAGCCAAATATAACCCACACCCCTCACTGTAACAGACAAATATAACCCACACCCCTCACTGTAACACCCAAATATAACCCACACCCCTCACTGTAACAACCAAATACAACCCACACCCCTCACTAACACCCAAATATAACCCACACCCCTCAATGAAACAACCAAATATAACCCACACCCCTCACTGAAACACCCAGATAAAAACAACACCCCACACTGTAACACCCAAATATAACCCATACCCCTCACTCTAACAGCCAAATATAACCCACACCCCTCACTGTAACAGACAAATATAACCCACACCCCTCACTGTAACACCCAAATATAACCCACACCCCTCACTGTAACAACCAAATACAACCCACACCCCTCACTGTAACACCCAAATATAACCCACACCCCTCACTGTAACACCCAGATATAACCCACACCCCTCACTGTAACACCCCAATATAACCCACACCCCTCAATGTAACACCCAGATAAAACCTACATCCCTCACTGTAGCACCCAGATAGAACAACACCCCTCACTGTAATACCCAGATATAACCCACATCCCTCACTGTAACACCCAGATATAACCCACATCCCTCACTGTAACACGCAGATTTAACCCACATCCCTCACTATAACACCCAAATATAACCAACACCCCTCACTGTAGCACGCAAATATAAACCACACCCCTCACTGTAACACGCAGATAAAACCCACACTCCTCACTGTAACATGCAGATATAACCCACATCCCTCACTGTAACACCCAAATATAACCAACACCCCTCACTGTAACACCCAAATATAAACCACACCCCTCACTGTAACACGCAGATAAAACCCACACTCCTCACTGTAACAACCAGAATAAACCCACACCCCTCACTGTAACACCCAGATATAAGCCACAACCCTCACTGTAACACCCAGTTAAATCCCACACCCCTCACTGAAACACCTAAATATAACCCACACCCCTCACTGTAACACACAGATAAAACCCACACCCCTCACTGTAACACCCAGATATAACGCACACCCCTCAGTGTAACACCCAGATATAACCCACAACCCTCACTGTAACACCCAGTTAAATCCCACACCCCTCACTGAAACACCCAAATATAACCCACACCCCTCACTGTAACAACCAGATAAAACCCACAACCCTCACTGTAACACCCAAATATAACCCCCACCCCTCACTGTAACACACAGCTAAAACCCACACCCCACACTGTAACACCCGGATAAAACACACACCCCTCACTGGAACACCCAAATATAGCCCACACCCCTCTCTGTAACACCCAAATATAACTAACAACCCTCACTGTAACACCCAAATATAACCCAAACCCCACACTGTAACACCCAAATATAACCGACACACCTCACTAACATCCAACTATAACCCACACCCCTCACTGTAACACCCAAACATAACCCACACCCCTCACTGTAACAACTAAATATAACCCACACCGCTCACAGTAACAAACAAATATAACCAACACCCCTCACTGTAACACCCAGATAAAACCCACACCCCTCACTCTAACACCCAAATATAACACACATCCCTCACAGAAACACCCAAATATAACCCACACCCCTCACTGCAAAACACAAATATTACCAACACCCCTCACTGTAACACCCAGATATAACCCACACCCCTCACTAACACCCAAATATAACGCACACCCCTCACTGTACCACCCAGATACACCCACAACCCTCACTGTAACACCCAAATATAACCCACATCCCTCACTGTAACACCAAATATAACCCACACCCCTCACTGTAACACACAAATATAACCCTCACCCCTCACATTAACACCCAGATATAACACACACCCCTCACTGTAACACCCAAATATAACCCACACCCCTCACTCTAACACCCAAATATAACCCACACCCCTCACTGTAACACCCGGATAAAACACACACCCCTCACTGGAACACCCAAATATAGCCCACGCCCCTCTCTGTAACACCCAAATATAACCCACACCCCTCAATGTAACACCCAGATATCACCCACACCACTCACTGTAACACCCAAATATTACCCCCACCCCTCACTGAAACACCCAAATATAACCCACACCCCTCACTGTAACACCCAAATATAACTAACAACCCTCACTGTAACACCCAAATATAACCCACACACCTCACTAACATCCAACTATAAACCACACCCCTCACTGTAGCACCCAGATAAAACCCACAGTCCTCACTGTAACACCCAAACATAACCCACACCCCTCACTGTAACAACTAAATATAACCCACACCGCTCACAGTAACACACAAATATAACCAACACCCCTCACTGTAACACCCAGATAAAACCAACACCCCTCACTGTACCACCCAAATATAACCCACACCCCTCACTAACACCCAAATATAACCCACACCCCTCACTTTTACACCCAAATGTAACCCACGCCCCTCACTGTAACACCCAAATAGTACATACACCCCTCACCTTAACACCCAGATAAAACACACACCCCTCACTGTAACACCTAAGTATAACCCACACCCCTCACTGTAACACCCAAATATGACCCACACCCCTCACTTTAACACCCAGATAAAACACACACCCCTCACTGTAACACCGAAATATAACCCACACCCCTCACTGTAACACTCAGTTATAATTCACACCCCTCACTGTAACACCCAAATTTAAAAAACACCCCTCACTGTAACACCCAGATAAAACACATACCGCTCACTGTATCACCCAAATATAACCCACTCCCCTCACTGTAACACCCAGATAGAACCCACACCCCTCACTGTAACACCCAGATAAATCCCACAATCCTCACTGTAACAACTAAATATAACCCACACCGCTCACAGTAACACCCAAATATAACCCACACCCCTCACTGTAACAGCCAAATATAACCCACACCCCTCACTGTAACAGCCAAATATAACCCACACCCCTCACTGTAACAGACAAATATAACCCACACCCCTCACTGTAACACCCAAATATAACCCACACCCCTCACTGTAACAACCAAATACAACCCACACCCCTCACTAACACCCAAATATAACCCACACCCCTCAATGAAACAACCAAATATAACCCACACCCCTCACTGAAACACCCAGATAAAAACAACACCCCACACTGTAACACCCAAATATAACCCATACCCCTCACTCTAACAGCCAAATATAACCCACACCCCTCACTGTAACAGACAAATATAACCCACACCCCTCACTGTAACACCCAAATATAACCCACACCCCTCACTGTAACAACCAAATACAACCCACACCCCTCACTGTAACACCCAAATATAACCCACACCCCTCACTGTAACACCCAGATATAACCCACACCCCTCACTGTAACACCCCAATATAACCCACACCCCTCAATGTAACACCCAGATAAAACCTACATCCCTCACTGTAGCACCCAGATAGAACAACACCCCTCACTGTAACACCCAGATATAACCCACATCCCTCACTGTAACACCCAGATATAACCCACATCCCTCACTGTAACACGCAGATTTAACCCACATCCCTCACTATAACACCCAAATATAACCAACACCCCTCACTGTAGCACGCAAATATAAACCACACCCCTCACTGTAACACGCAGATAAAACCCACACTCCTCACTGTAACATGCAGATATAACCCACATCCCTCACTGTAACACCCAAATATAACCAACACCCCTCACTGTAACACCCAAATATAAACCACACCCCTCACTGTAACACGCAGATAAAACCCACACTCCTCACTGTAACAACCAGAATAAACCCACAACACTCACTGTAACACCCAGATATAACCCACAACCCTCACTGTAACACCCAGTTAAATCCCACACCCCTCACTGAAACACCTAAATATAACCCACACCCCTCACTGTAACACACAGATAAAACCCACACCCCTCACTGTAACACCCAGATATAACGCACACCCCTCAGTGTAACACCCAGATATAACCCACAACCCTCACTGTAACACCCAGTTAAATCCCACACCCCTCACTGAAACACCCAAATATAACCCACACCCCTCACTGTAACAACCAGATAAAACCCACAACCCTCACTGTAACACCCAAATATAACCCCCACCCCTCACTGTAACACACAGCTAAAACCCACACCCCACACTGTAACACCCGGATAAAACACACACCCCTCACTGGAACACCCAAATATAGCCCACACCCCTCTCTGTAACACCCAAATATAACTAACAACCCTCACTGTAACACCCAAATATAACCCAAACCCCACACTGTAACACCCAAATATAACCGACACACCTCACTAACATCCAACTATAACCCACACCCCTCACTGTAACACCCAAACATAACCCACACCCCTCACTGTAACAACTAAATATAACCCACACCGCTCACAGTAACAAACAAATATAACCAACACCCCTCACTGTAACACCCAGATAAAACCCACACCCCTCACTCTAACACCCAAATATAACACACATCCCTCACAGAAACACCCAAATATAACCCACACCCCTCACTGCAAAACCCAAATATTACCAACACCCCTCACTGTAACACCCAGATATAACCCACACCCCTCACTAACACCCAAATATAACGCACACCCCTCACTGTACCACCCAGATACACCCACAACCCTCACTGTAACACCCAAATATAACCCACATCCCTCACTGTAACACCAAATATAACCCACACCCCTCACTGTAACACACAAATATAACCCTCACCCCTCACATTAACACCCAGATATAACACACACCCCTCACTGTAACACCCAAATATAACCCACACCCCTCACTCTAACACCCAAATATAACCCACACCCCTCACTGTAACACCCGGATAAAACACACACCCCTCACTGGAACACCCAAATATAGCCCACGCCCCTCTCTGTAACACCCAAATATAACCCACACCCCTCAATGTAACACCCAGATATCACCCACACCACTCACTGTAACACCCAAATATTACCCCCACCCCTCACTGAAACACCCAAATATAACCCACACCCCTCACTGTAACACCCAAATATAACTAACAACCCTCACTGTAACACCCAAATATAACCCACACACCTCACTAACATCCAACTATAAACCACACCCCTCACTGTAGCACCCAGATAAAACCCACAGTCCTCACTGTAACACCCAAACATAACCCACACCCCTCACTGTAACAACTAAATATAACCCACACCGCTCACAGTAACACACAAATATAACCAACACCCCTCACTGTAACACCCAGATAAAACCAACACCCCTCACTGTACCACCCAAATATAACCCACACCCCTCACTAACACCCAAATATAACCCACACCCCTCACTTTTACACCCAAATGTAACCCACGCCCCTCACTGTAACACCCAAATAGTACATACACCCCTCACCTTAACACCCAGATAAAACACACACCCCTCACTGTAACACCAAAGTATAACCCACACCCCTCACTGTAACACCCAAATATGACCCACACCCCTCACTTTAACACCCAGATAAAACACACACCCCTCACTGTAACACCGAAATATAACCCACACCCCTCACTGTAACACTCAGTTATAATTCACACCCCTCACTGTAACACCCAAATTTAAAAAACACCCCTCACTGTAACACCCAGATAAAACACATACCGCTCACTGTATCACCCAAATATAACCCACTCCCCTCACTGTAACACCCAGATAGAACCCACACCCCTCACTGTAACACCCAGATAAATCCCACAATCCTCACTGTAACACCCAAATATAACCCACACCCCTCACTGTAACAGCCAAATATAACCCACACCCCTCACTGTAACAGCCAAATATAACCCACACCCCTCACTGTAACAGACAAATATAACCCACACCCCTCACTGTAACACCCAAATATAACCCACACCCCTCACTGTAACAACCAAATACAACCCACACCCCTCACTAACACCCAAATATAACCCACACCCCTCAATGAAACAACCAAATATAACCCACACCCCTCACTGAAACACCCAGATAAAAACAACACCCCACACTGTAACACCCAAATATAACCCATACCCCTCACTCTAACAGCCAAATATAACCCACACCCCTCACTGTAACAGACAAATATAACCCACACCCCTCACTGTAACACCCAAATATAACCCACACCCCTCACTGTAACAACCAAATACAACCCACACCCCTCACTGTAACACCCAAATATAACCCACACCCCTCACTGTAACACCCAGATATAACCCACACCCCTCACTGTAACACCCCAATATAACCCACACCCCTCAATGTAACACCCAGATAAAACCTACATCCCTCACTGTAGCACCCAGATAGAACAACACCCCTCACTGTAACACCCAGATATAACCCACATCCCTCACTATAACACCCAGATATAACCCACATCCCTCACTGTAACACGCAGATTTAACCCACATCCCTCACTATAACACCCAAATATAACCAACACCCCTCACTGTAGCACGCAAATATAAACCACACCCCTCACTGTAACACGCAGATAAAACCCACACTCCTCACTGTAACATGCAGATATAACCCACATCCCTCACTGTAACACCCAAATATAACCAACACCCCTCACTGTAACACCCAAATATAAACCACACCCCTCACTGTAACACGCAGATAAAACCCACACTCCTCACTGTAACAACCAGAATAAACCCACAACACTCACTGTAACACCCAGATATAACCCACAACCCTCACTGTAACACCCAGTTAAATCCCACACCCCTCACTGAAACACCTAAATATAACCCACACCCCTCACTGTAACACACAGATAAAACCCACACCCCTCACTGTAACACCCAGATATAACGCACACCCCTCAGTGTAACACCCAGATATAACCCACAACCCTCACTGTAACACCCAGTTAAATCCCACACCCCTCACTGAAACACCCAAATATAACCCACACCCCTCACTGTAACAACCAGATAAAACCCACAACCCTCACTGTAACACCCAAATATAACCCCCACCCCTCACTGTAACACACAGCTAAAACCCACACCCCACACTGTAACACCCGGATAAAACACACACCCCTCACTGGAACACCCAAATATAGCCCACACCCCTCTCTGTAACACCCAAATATAACTAACAACCCTCACTGTAACACCCAAATATAACCCAAACCCCACACTGTAACACCCAAATATAACCGACACACCTCACTAACATCCAACTATAACCCACACCCCTCACTGTAACACCCAAACATAACCCACACCCCTCACTGTAACAACTAAATATAACCCACACCGCTCACAGTAACAAACAAATATAACCAACACCCCTCACTGTAACACCCAGATAAAACCCACACCCCTCACTCTAACACCCAAATATAACACACATCCCTCACAGAAACACCCAAATATAACCCACACCCCTCACTGCAAAACCCAAATATTACCAACACCCCTCACTGTAACACCCAGATATAACCCACACCCCTCACTAACACCCAAATATAACCCACACCCCTCCCTGTAACACCCAGATATGACCCATACCCCTCACTGTAACACCCAAATATAACCCACAGCCCTCACTGTAACACCCAGATAATACCCACACCCCTCACTGTAACAAATAAATATAAACCACACCTCTCAATGTAACACCCAGATAAAACCCACACCCGTCACTAACACCCAGATATAACCCAAACCCCTCATTGTAACACTCTGATGTAACACACACCCCTCACTGTAAAGCTCTGATATAACAGACACCCCTCCCTGTAACATACTGATATAACACACACCCCTCACTGTAACAGTCTGATATAACACACGCCCCTCACTGTAACACTCTAATATAACCTACACACGTCACTGGAACACTCTGATATAACTCACACCCCTCACTGTAACACTTTGATATAACCCACATCCCTCACTGTAACACTTAGATATAACACACACCACTCACTGTAACACTCTGATATAACACACACCCCTCAGTGTAACACTCTGATGTAACCCACACCTCTCACTGTAACACTCTGATATAACACACACCCATCACTGTAACACGCAGATATACCACACATCCCTCACTGTAACACTCTGATATAACACACACCCCTCACTGTAACACTCTGATATAACCCACACCCCTCACTGTAACACCCAGATATAACACACACCCCTCACTGTAACACACTGATATAACACACACCCCTCAGTGTAACACTCTGATATAACCCACACCTCTCACTGTAACACTCTGATATAACACACACCCATCACTGTAACACGCAGAGAAACCACACATCCCTCACTGTAACACACAGATATAACACACACCCCTCACTGAAACACACTGAAATAACTCACACACCTCGCTGTAACACCCAAATATAACTCAAACCCTCACTGTAACACCGAGATATAACCAACACCCCTCACTGTAACACTCTGAAATAACACACACGCCTCACTGTAACACTCTGAAATAACACACACACCTCACTGTAACACTGATATAACGCACACCCCTCCGTGTAACACTCTGATATAACACACATCACTCACTGTAACACTCTGATATAAAACATAACCCTCGCTGTAAAACTCTAATATAACACACACCCCTAACTGTAACACTAATATAACACACACTCCTCATTTAACACTCTGATATAACTCACAACCCTCACTGTAACACTCTGATATAACACACAACCCTCACTGTAACACTCTGATATAACACTCACCCCTCACTGTAACACTCTAATATAACACACACGCCTCAGTGTAACACTCTGATATAACACACACCCCTCACTGTAAGACTGACATAAAACACACCCCTAACTGTAACTCTAATATAACACACACTCCTCATTTAACACTCTGATATAACTCACAACCCTCACTGTAACACTCTGATATAATACACACCACTCACTGTAACACTCTGATATAACTCACAAACATCACTGTAACACTCTGATATAACTCACACACCTCATTGTAACACACTGATATAATATATACCCCTCACTGTAACACCCAGATATAACACACACTCCTCACTGTAACACACTGATATAACACACACCCCTCACTGTAACACACTGATATAACTCACATCCCTCACTGTAACACCCAGATATAACTCACACCCCTCACTGTAACACCCTGATATAACCCACACCCCTCACTGTAACACTCTGATATAAAACACATCCATCATTGTAACGCTCTGATATGACACACACCCCTCACGGTAACACTCTGATTTAACACACACCCCTCACTGTAACACTCTGAGGTAACTCACACCCCTCACTGTAACACTCTTCAATAACACACATCCATCACTGTAACAGTCTGATATAACTCACACCCCTCACTGTATCACTCTGAAAAAACTCACATCACTCACTGTAACATTCTGATATAACACACACACCGCACTTTAACACCCAGATATAACACAAACCCGTCACTGTAACACTCTGATATAACACACACCCCTTGATGTAACACTGATATAACACTCATGCCTCGCTGTAACCGTCTGATATAACACACACCGTTCACTGTAACACTCTGATATAACACACAACCCTCAATGTAACATCCAGATATAACACAAACAGTTCACTGTAACACTCTGATATAACACACACCCATCACTGCAACACTCTGATATAAAACACACCGCTCACTGTAACACCCAGGTATAACACACACCGTTCACTGTAACACTCTGATACAACACACACCCCTCACTGTAACACTCTGATATAACACACACACCTCACTGTAACAATCTGATATAAAACACACCCATCACTGTAACACTCTGACATAACACTCACCCATCACTGTAACACATTGATATAACACACGCACCTCACTGTAACACTGATATAACTCACACCCCTTGATGTAACACTAATATAACACACATCCCCGGCTGTAACCTTCTGATATAACACACACCCCTCATTGTAATACTCTGATATAAAACACACCGCTCACCGTAACACCCAGATATTACACACCGTTCACTGTAACACTCTGATGAAACACACAACTCTCACTGTAACACTATGATATAACACACACCGCCCAATGCAACACCCAAATATAAAACAAACCGTTCACTGTAACACTCTGATATAATACACACCCCTCACTGTAACACTCTGATATAACACACACCCCTCAGTGTAACACAATGATATAACACACACCTCTCACAGTAACACTAAGATATAAAACATACCCCTCACTGTAACACTCTGATATAACACACACCCCTCAAAGTAACACTCTGATATAAGACACGCCTCTCACTGTAACACTCTGATATAACACCCACCCCTCAAAGTAAAACTCTGATTTAACACACGCCCCTCACTGTAACACTCTGATATAACACACGCCCCTCACAGTAACTCTCTGATATAACACACATCCCTCACTGTAACACTCTGATATAACAGACGCCCCTCACCGTAACAATCTGATACAGCACACACCCCTCACTCTAACACACTGATATAACACACACACCTCACTGTAACACTGTGATATATCACACAGACCCCTCACTGTAACACTCTGATATAACACACAGATCACTCAATGTGACACTCTGATATAACACACACCCCTCACTGTAACACTCTGATATAACACACACCCTTCACTGTAACACTCCGATATAACAGACGCCCCTCACTGTAACACTAAGATATAACACACACCCCTCACTGTAACACTCTGATATAACACACACCCCTCAAAGTAACACTCTGATATAACACATTCCCCTCACTGTAACACTCTGATATGACACACACCCCTCCAAGTAAAACTCTGATTTAACACACGCCCCTCGCTGTAACACTCTGATATAACACACGCCCCTCACAGTAACTCTCTGATATAACACACATCGCTCACAGTAACACTCTGATATAACACACATCCTTCACTGTAACAATCTGATACAGCACACACCCCTCACACTAACACACTGATATAATACACACACCTCACTGTAACACTGTGATATATCACACAGACCCCTCACTGTAACACTCTGATATAACACACAGACCACTCACTGTAACACTCTGATATAACACACACCCCTCACTGTAACACTCTGATATAACACACACCCCTCACTGTTACCCTCTGATATAACACACAACCCTCATTGTAACACTCTGAAAAAACTCACACCCGTCACTGTAACATTCTGATATAACACCCACCCCTCACTGTAACACTCTGATATAACACACACTCCTCACTGTAACACTCTGATATAATACACGCCCCTCACTGTAACACTGATATAACACACACCCCTTCATGTCACACTGATATAACACCCATCCCTCATTGTAGCGCTCCGATGTAACACACACCCCTCACTGTAACACTCTGATATAAAACACAGCCCTCACTGTAACACTCTGATATAACACATGCCCTTCACTGTAACGCTCTGAGGTAACACACACCCTCACAGTAACAGTCTGATATAACACACACCCCTCACTGTAACACTGATATAAAACACACCGCTCACTGTAACACCCAGGTATAACACACACCGTTCACTGTAACACTCTGATATAACACACACCCCTCACTGTAACACTCTGATATAACACACACACCTCACTGTAACAATCTGATATAAAACACACCCCTCACTGTAACACTCTGTCATAACACTCACCCATCACTGTAACACATTGATATAACACACGCACCTCACTGTAACACTGATATAACTCACACCCCTTGAAGTAACACTAATATAACACTCAACCCCGGCTGTAACCTTCTGATATAACACACACCCCTCGTGGTAACACTCTGATATAACACACACCGCTCACCGTAACACCCAGATATTACACACCCCTCACTGTAACACTCAGATATAACACACACCCCTCAATGCAACACCCAGATATAAAACAAACTGTTCACTGTAACACTCTGATATAACACACACCCCTCACTGTAACACTCCGGTATAACACACACCCTTCACTGTAACACTCCGATATAACAGACGCCCCTCACTGTAACACTGATATAACACACACCCTCCGTGTCACACTCTGATATAACACACACACCTCACTGTAACACCCAGATATAACACACAACCTTCACTGTAACACACTGATATAACACATAAGCCTCACTGTAACCATCTGATATAACACTCACCCCTCACTGTAACACTTTGATATAACACACACCCCTCACTGTAAGACTGATATAACTCACACCCCTTGATGTAACACTGATATAACATTCATCCCTCGATGTAACCCTCTGATATAACACACACCCCTCATATTAACACTCTGATATAACACACACCGCTCACCGTAACACCCAGATATTACACATCCCTCACTGTAACACTCTGATGAAACACACAACTCTCACTGTAACACTCTGATATAACCCACACCCCTCACTGTATCAATCTGATATAATACACGCCCCTCACTGTAACACTGATGGAACTCACACCCATTCATGTCACACTAATATAACACCCATCCCTCGCTGTAAACATCTGATATAACACATACCACTCAACGTAACACCCAGATATTACACACCGTTCACTGTAACACTCTGATATAACACACAATTCTCACTGTAACACTCCGATGTAACACACACCACTCACTGAAACACTCTGATATAAAACACAACCCTCACTGTAACACTCTGATATAACACATGCCCCTTATTGTAACGCTCTGATGTAACAAACACCATCAGTGTAACACTGTGATATAACACACAATTCTCACTGTAACACTCTGATATAACACACACCCCTCAATGCAACACCGAGATATACAACAAAACGTTCACTGTAACACTCTGATATAACACACACCACTCACTGTAACACTCTGATATAACACACACCCTTCACTGTAACACTCCGATAAAAAGAACGCCCCTCACTGTAACACTGATATAACACACACCCTCAGTGTCACACTCTGATATAACACACACCCCTCAGTGTAACACTCTGATATAACACACACCCCTCACTGTAACACTCTGATATAACACACACCCCTCAGTGTAACACAATGATATAACACACACACCTCACTGTAACACTAAGATATAACACATACCCCTCACTGTAACACTCTGATATAACACACACCCCTGAAAGTAACACTCTGATATAACATCCACCCCTCAGTGTAACACTCTGATATAACACACACCCCTCACTGTAACACTCTGATATAACAAACACCCCTCACTGTTATCCTCTGATATAACACACAACACTCATTGTAACACTCTGAAAAAACTCACACCCGTCACTGTAACACTCTGATATAACACACACACCTCACTGTAACACCCTGATCTAACACTCATCCCTCACTGTAACACTCTGATATAAAACACGCCCCTCACTGTAACACTGATATAACTCACACCCCTTGATGTAACACTGATATAACACTAATCCCTCACTGTAACACTCTGATATAACACGCACCCCTCACTGTAACAGACTGATATAACACACACTGCTCACTGTAAAATGCAGATATAACACACACCCCTCTGTGTAACACTATGATATAATACACACCCCTCACTGTAACACTCTGATATAACACACACCCCTCACTGTAACACTCTGACATAACACTCACCCCTCACTGTAACACTGATATAACACTCACCCCTCACGGTAACACTGATATAACACACACCCCTCAGTGTAACCCTCTGATATATCACACACCCCTCACTGTAACACTCAGAGATTACACACACCCTTCAGTGTAACACTCTGGTATAACACACACCCCTCACTGTAACACTCTGATATAACACACACTCCTCACTGTAACACTGATATAACACACACCCTCACTGTAACACTCTGATGTAACACACACCCCTCACTGTAACAATGATATAACACACAGCCCTCACTGTAACACTCTAATATAACACTCATCACACACAGTAACAATCTAATATAACACACGCCCCTTACTATATCACAGATATAACTCACAACCCTTGATGTAACACTGATATAACAATCATCGCTCACTGTAAGATTTTGATATAACACACACCCCTCCGTTTAACACTCTGATTTAACACACACCTCTCACTGTAACACTCTGATATAACAAACATCCCTCATTGTAACACTCAGATATAACACACACGCCTCAGTGTAACACTCTGATATAACACACACCCCTCACTGTAACACTCTGATATAACTCATGCCCCTCACTGTAACACTGATATAACACACACCCTCACTGTAACACTCTGACGTAACACACACCCCTCATTGTAACACTCTGATATAACACATATCGCTCACTGTAACACCCAGATATAACACACACCCCTCAGTGTAACACTGTGATATTATACATACCCCTCACTGTAACACTCTGATATAACACACGCCCCTCACTGTAACACTCTGATATAACACAAACCCCTCACAGTAACTCTCTGATATAATACACATCCCTCACTGTAACACTCTGATATAACACACATCCCTCACTGTAACAATCTGATACAGCACACACCCCTCACTGTAACACACTGAGATAACACACACACCTCACTGTAACACTCTGATATAACACACACCCCTCACTGTAACACTGATATAACACAGACCGCTCACTTTAACACTGATATAACACAAAACCCTCACTGTAACACTGATAAAACACAAACCCCTCACTGTAAGACACTGATATAACACACACACCTCAAAGAAACACTCTGATATAACTGACATCCCTCACTGTAACACTCTGAAACCCCCCCCCCAACTGTAACACTCTGATATAACACACGCCCCTCATTGTAACACTGATATAACACAAGCCCTCACTGTAACACTCTGACGTAACAAACACCCCTCACTGTAACACTCTGATATAACACACACCCCTCACTGTAACACTGATATAACATACACCCCTCACAGTAACACTCTGATATAACACTCATCCCTCAGTGTAACACTCTGATATAAAACACGGCCCTCACTGTAACACTGATATAACTCACACCCCTTGATGTAACACAGATATAAAATTAATCCCTCACTGTAACACACTGATATAACAGACTCCGCTCACTGTAACACCCAGATATAACACACACCCTCTGTGTAACACTATGATATAATACACACCCCTCACTGTAACACTCTGATATAAAACACACCCCTCCGTGTCACACTCTGTTTTAACACACACCCCTCACTGTAATGCTCTGATATAACACAGAGCCCTCACTGTAAAACTCTGATATAACACTAATCCCTCACTGTAACACTCTGATATAACACGCACCCCTCACTGTAACACACTGATATAACACATCGCTCACTGTAACATCCAGATATAACACACACCCCTCTGTGTAACACTATGATATAATACACACCCCTCACTGTAACACTCTGATATAAAACACATCGCTCACTGTAACACCCAGGTATAACACACACCGTTCACTGTAACACGCTGATATAACACACACCCCTCACTGTAACACTCTGACATAACACTCACCCCTCACTGTAACACTGATATAACACACACCGATCACTGTAACACTGATATAACACACACCACTCACTGTAACACTGAAATAACACACAACCCTCACCGTAAGACTCTGATATAACACTCACCCCTGACTGTAACACTTTGATATAACACACAGCCCTCACTATAACTCTGATATAACACACACCCCTCACTGTAACACTCTGATATAACACACACCCCTCACTGTAACACTCTGATATAACACACACCCCTCACTGTAACACTCTGATATAACACACACCCCTCACTGTAACACTCTGATATAACACACGCCCCTCACTGTAACACTGATATAACACACACCCGTCACTGTAACACTCTGATACAGAACACACCCCTCACTGTAACACTCTGATATAACTCATGCCCCTCACTGTAACACTGATATAACACACACCCTCACTGTAACACTCTGACGTAACACACACCCCTCATTGTAACACTCTGATATAACACATATCGCTCACTGTAACACCCAGATATAACACACACCCCTCAGTGTAACACTGTGATATTATACATACCCCTCACTGTAACACTCTGATATAACACACGCCCCTCACTGTAACACTCTGATATAACACAAACCCCTCACAGTAACTCTCTGATATAATACACATCCCTCACTGTAACACTCTGATATAACACACATCCCTCACTGTAACAATCTGATACAGCACACACCCCTCACTGTAACACACTGAGATAACACACACACCTCACTGTAACACTCTGATATAACACACACCCCTCACTGTAACACTGATATAACACAGACCGCTCACTTTAACACTGATATAACACAAAACCCTCACTGTAACACTGATAAAACACAAACCCCTCACTGTAAGACACTGATATAACACACACACCTCAAAGAAACACTCTGATATAACTGACATCCCTCACTGTAACACTCTGAAACCGCCCCCCCCAACTGTAACACTCTGATATAACACACGCCCCTCATTGTAACACTGATATAACACAAGCCCTCACTGTAACACTCTGACGTAACAAACACCCCTCACTGTAACACTCTGATATAACACACACCCCTCACTGTAACACTGATATAACATACACCCCTCACAGTAACACTCTGATATAACACTCATCCCTCAGTGTAACACTCTGATATAAAACACGGCCCTCACTGTAACACTGATATAACTCACACCCCTTGATGTAACACAGATATAAAATTAATCCCTCACTGTAACACACTGATATAACAGACTCCGCTCACTGTAACACCCAGATATAACACACACCCTCTGTGTAACACGATGATATAATACACACCCCTCACTGTAACACTCTGATATAAAACACACCACTCCGTGTCACACTCTGTTTTAACACACACCCCTCACTGTAATGCTCTGATATAACACAGAGCCCTCACTGTAAAACTCTGATATAACACTAATCCCTCACTGTAACACTCTGATATAACACGCACCCCTCACTGTAACACACTGATATAACACATCGCTCACTGTAACATCCAGATATAACACACACCCCTCTGTGTAACACTATGATATAATACACACCCCTCACTGTAACACTCTGATATAAAACACATCGCTCACTGTAACACCCAGGTATAACACACACCGTTCACTGTAACACGCTGATATAACACACACCCCTCACTGTAACACTCTGACATAACACTCACCCCTCACTGTAACACTGATATAACACACACCGATCACTGTAACACTGATATAACACACACCACTCACTGTAACACTGAAATAACACACAACCCTCACCGTAAGACTCTGATATAACACTCACCCCTGACTGTAACACTTTGATATAACACACAGCCCTCACTATAACTCTGATATAACACACACCCCTCACTGTAACACTCTGATATAACACACACCCCTCACTGTAACACTCTGATATAACACACACCCCTCACTGTAACACTCTGATATAACAGACACCCCTCACTGTAACACTCTGATATAACACACACCCCTCACTGTAACACTCTGATATAACACACGCCCCTCACTGTAACACTGATATAACACACACACTCACTGTTGCACTGTGACGTAACACACACTCCTCAGAGTAACACTCTGATATAACACACCCCGCTCATTGTAACACCCAGATATAACACCCACCCCTCAGTGTAACACTCTGATATTATGCACACCCCACACTGTAACACTCCGATATAACACACGCCCCTCACTGTAACTCTCTGATGTAACACACACCCTGACTGTAACACTCTGATATAACACACGCCCCTCACTGTAACTCTCTGATGTAACACACACCCTGACTGTAACACTCTGATATAACACACACCCCTCACTGTAACACTCTGATATAACACACACCCCTCAGTGTAATACTCTGATATAACACACACCCCTCACTGTAATGCACTGATATAACACACATCCCTCACATTAACATTGATATAACACACACCCCTCACTGTAACACTCTGATATGACACTCATCCCTCAATGTAACACTCTGATAGAAAACACGCCCCTCACTGTAACGCTGATATAACTCACACCCCTTGATGTAACACTGATATAACACTAATCCCTCACTGTATCAATCTGATATAACACGCACCCCTCACTGTAACACACTGATATAACACACACCGCTCACTGTAACAACCAGATATAACACACACCCCTCTGTGTAACACTATGATATAATACACACCCCTCACTGTAACACTCTGATATAAAACACACCGCTCACTGTAACACCCCGGTATAACACACACCGTTCACTGTAACACTCTGATATAACACACACCCCTCACTGTAACACTCTGATATAAAACACACACCGTTCACTGTAACAAATTGATATAACACACACACCTCACTGTAACACTCTAACATAACACTCACCCCTCACTGTAACACTGATATAACACACACCCCTCACTGTAACACTCTGATATAACACACACCCCTCACTGTAACACTCTGATATAACACACACCCCTCACTGTAACACTCTGATATAACACACACCCCTCACTGTAACACTCTGATATAACACACGCCCCTCACTTTAACACTGATATAACACACACACTCACTGTTGCACTGTGACGTAACACACACTCCTCAGAGTAACACTCTGATATAACACACCCCGCTCATTGTAACACCCAGATATAACACCCACCCCTCAGTGTAACACTCTGATATTATGCACACCCCACACTGTAACACTCCGATATAACACACGCCCCTCACTGTAACACTCTGATGTAACACACACCCTGACTGTAACACTCTGATATAACACACGCCCCTCACTGTAACTCTCTGATGTAACACGCACCCTGACTGTAACACTCTGATATAACACACACCCCTCACTGTAACACTCTGATATAACACACACCCCTCAGTGTAATACTCTGATATAACACACACCCCTCACTGTAATGCACTGATATAACACACATCCCTCACATTAACATTGATATAACACACACCCCTCACTGTAACACTCTGATATGACACTCATCCCTCAATGTAACACTCTGATAGAAAACACGCCCCTCACTGTAACGCTGATATAACTCACACCCCTTGATGTAACACTGATATAACACTAATCCCTCACTGTATCAATCTGATATAACACGCACCCCTCACTGTAACACACTGATATAACACACACCGCTCACTGTAACACCCCGGTATAACACACACCGTTCACTATAACACTCTGATATAACACACACGCCTCACTGTAACACTCTGATATAAAACACACACCGTTCACTGTAACAAATTGATATAACACACACACCTCACTGTAACACTCTAACATAACACTCACCCCTCACTGTAACACTGATATAACACACACCACTCACTGTAACACTGAAATAACACACACCCCTCACTGTAAGACTCTGATATAACACTCACCCCTGACTGTAAACCTGTGATATAACACACAGCCCTCACTATAATTCTGATATAACACTGACACCTCAGTGTAACACTCTGATATAACACACATCCCTCACTGTAACACTCTGATACAGCACACACCCCTCACTGTAACTCTCTGATATAACACACACCCCTCACAGTAACACTGATATAACACACACACCTCAGTGAAACACTCTGATATAAAACACACAGTTCACTGTAACACTCTGATATAACACACACCCCTCAGAGAAAAAGTCTGATAAAACACACACCTCTCAATGTAACACTCTGATATAACACACACCCCTCACTGTAACACTCTGATATAACACAGACACCTCAGTGTAACACTCTGATATAACACACACCCCTCACAGTAACACTGATATAACACACACACCTAAGTGAAACACTCTGATATAACACACACAGTTCACTGTAACACTCTGATATAACACACACCCCTCAGAGAAAAACTCTGATATAACACACACCCCTCACTGTAACACGCTGATATAACACACGACCCTCACTGTAACACTGATATAACTCACACCCCTTGATGTAACACTGATATAACACTAATCCCTCACTGTAACACTCTGATATAACACACACCCCTCACTGTAACACACTGATATAACACACACCGCCTACTGTAACACCCAGATATAACACACACCCCTCTGTGTAACACTCTGATATAATACGCACCCCTCACTGTAACACTCTGATATAAAACACACCGCTCACTGTAACACCTAGGTATAACAAACACCGTTCACTGTAACACTCTGATATAACACACACCCCTCACTGTAACACTCTGATATAACACACACCATTCACTGTAACACTCTGATATAACACACACCCCTCACTGTAACACTCTGATATAACATACACCCCTCACTGTAACACTCTGACATAACACTCACCCCTCACTGTAACACTGATAAAAAACGCACCGCTCACTGTAACACTGACATAAAACACATCCCTCACTGTAACACTATGATATTTCACACACCCCTCACTGTAACTCTCTGATATAACACACACCCCTCACAGTAACACTGATATAACACACACACCTCAGTGAAACACTCTGATATAAAACACACAGTTAACTGTAACACTCTGATATAACACACACCCCTCAGAGAAAAAGTCTGATAAAACACACACCCCTCAATGTAACACTCTGATATAACACACACCCCTCACTGTAACACTCTGATATAACACAGACACCTCAGTGTAACACTCTGATATAACACAGACACCTCAGTGTAACACTCTGATATAACACACACCCCTCACAGTAACACTGATATAACACACACACCTCAGTGAAACACTCTGATGTAACACACACAGTTCACTGTAACACTCTGATATAACACACACCCCTCAGAGAAAAACTCTGATATAACACACACCCCTCAATGTAACACTCAGATATAACACACACCCCTCACTGTAACACTCTGATATAACACAAACACTCACTGTAATAACCTGACGTAACACACACCCCTCAGTGTAACAATCTGATATAACACACACTGCTCACTGTAACACCCAGATATAAAACCCACCCCTCAGTGTAACACTCTGATATTATGCACACCCCACACTGTAACACTCTGATATGACACACACCCTTCACTGTAACTCTCTGATGTAACACACACCCTGACTGTAACACTCTGATATAACACACACCCCTCACTGTAACACTCTGAAATAACACACACCCCTCACTGTAACACTCTGATATAACACAAAACCCTCACTGTAATGCTCTGATATAACACACACCCCTCACTGTAACACCCTGATCTAACACTCATCCCTCACTGTAACACTCTGATATAAAACACGCCCCTCACTGAAACACTGATATAACTCACACCCCTTGATGTAACACTGATATAACACTAATCCCTCACTGTAACACTCTGATATAACACGCACCCCTCACTGTAACAGACTGATATAACACACACTGCTCACTGTAAAACACAGATATAACACACACCCCTCACTGTAACACTCTTATATTACACACATCCGTCAATGTAACATTCTGATACAGCACACACCCCTCACTGTAACACTCTGATATAACACACGCCCCTCACTGTAACACTGATATAACACACACTCACTGTTACACTGTGACGTAACACACACTCCTCAGAGTAACACTCTGATATAACACACCCCGCTCATTGTAACACCCAGATATAACACCCACCCCTCAGTGTAACACTCTGATATTATGCACACCCCACACTGTAACACTCCGATATAACACACGCCCCTCACTGTAACTCTCTGATGTAACACACACCCTGACTGTAACACTCTGATATAACACACGCCCCTCACTGTAACTCTCTGATGTAACACACACCCTGACTGTAACACTCTGATATAACACACACCCCTCACTGTAAAACTCTGATATAACACACACCCCTCAGTGTAATACTCTGATATAACACACACCCCTCACTGTAATGCGCTGATATAACACACATCCCTCACATTAACATTGATATAACACACACCCCTCACTGTAACACTCTGATATGACACTCATCCCTCAATGTAACACTCTGATATAAAACACGCCCCTCACTGTAACGCTGATATAACTGACACCCCTTGATGTAACACTGATATAACACTAATCCCTCACTGTAACAATCTGATATAACACGCACCCCTCACTGTAACACACTGATATAACACACACCGCTCACTGTAACACCCAGATATAACACACACCCCTCTGTGTAACACTATGATATAATACACACCCCTCACTGTAACACTCTGATATAAAACACACCGCTCACTGTAACACCCCGGTATAACACACACCGTTCACTGTAACACTCTGATATAACACACACCCCTCACTGTAACACTCTGATATAACACACACCATTCACTGCAACACTCTGAGATAACACACACCCCTCAGTGTAACACTCTGATATAACACACACCCCTCACTGTAACACTCTGATATAACATACACCCCTCACTGTAACACTCTGACATAACACTCACCCCTCACTGTAACACTGATAAAAAACGCACCGCTCACTGTAACACTGACATAAAACACATCCCTCACTGTAACACTATGATATTTCACACACCCCTCACTGTAACTCTCTGATATAACACACACCCCTCACAGTAACACTGATATAACACACACACCTCAGTGAAACACTCTGATATAAAACACACAGTTAACTGTAACACTCTGATATAACACACACCCCTCAGAGAAAAAGTCTGATAAAACACACACCCCTCAATGTAACACTCTGATATAACACACACCCCTCACTGTAACACTCTGATATAACACAGACACCTCAGTGTAACACTCTGATATAACACAGACACCTCAGTGTAACACTCTGATATAACACACACCCCTCACAGTAACACTGATATAACACACACACCTCAGTGAAACACTCTGATGTAACACACACAGTTCACTGTAACACTCTGATATAACACACACCCCTCAGAGAAAAACTCTGATATAACACACACCCCTCAATGTAACACTCAGATATAACACACACCCCTCACTGTAACACTCTGATATAACACAAACACTCACTGTAATAACCTGACGTAACACACACCCCTCAGTGTAACAATCTGATATAACACACACTGCTCACTGTAACACCCAGATATAAAACCCACCCCTCAGTGTAACACTCTGATATTATGCACACCCCACACTGTAACACTCTGATATGACACACACCCTTCACTGTAACTCTCTGATGTAACACACACCCTGACTGTAACACTCTGATATAACACACACCCCTCACTGTAACACTCTGAAATAACACACACCCCTCACTGTAACACTCTGATATAACACAAAACCCTCACTGTAATGCTCTGATATAACACACACCCCTCACTGTAACACCCTGATCTAACACTCATCCCTCACTGTAACACTCTGATATAAAACACGCCCCTCACTGAAACACTGATATAACTCACACCCCTTGATGTAACACTGATATAACACTAATCCCTCACTGTAACACTCTGATATAACACGCACCCCTCACTGTAACAGACTGATATAACACACACTGCTCACTGTAAAACACAGATATAACACACACCCCTCACTGTAACACTCTTATATTACACACATCCGTCAATGTAACATTCTGATACAGCACACACCCCTCACTGTAACACTCTGATATAACACACGCCCCTCACTGTAACACTGATATAACACACACTCACTGTTACACTGTGACGTAACACACACTCCTCAGAGTAACACTCTGATATAACACACCCCGCTCATTGTAACACCCAGATATAACACCCACCCCTCAGTGTAACACTCTGATATTATGCACACCCCACACTGTAACACTCCGATATAACACACGCCCCTCACTGTAACTCTCTGATGTAACACACACCCTGACTGTAACACTCTGATATAACACACGCCCCTCACTGTAACTCTCTGATGTAACACACACCCTGACTGTAACACTCTGATATAACACACACCCCTCACTGTAACACTCTGATATAACACACACCCCTCAGTGTAATACTCTGATATAACACACACCCCTCACTGTAATGCGCTGATATAACACACATCCCTCACATTAACATTGATATAACACACACCCCTCACTGTAACACTCTGATATGACACTCATCCCTCAATGTAACACTCTGATATAAAACACGCCCCTCACTGTAACGCTGATATAACTGACACCCCTTGATGTAACACTGATATAACACTAATCCCTCACTGTAACAATCTGATATAACACGCACCCCTCACTGTAACACACTGATATAACACACACCGCTCACTGTAACACTCTGATATAACACACACCCCTCTGTGTAACACTATGATATAATACATACCCCTCACTGTAACACTCTGATATAACATACACCCCTCACTGTAACACTCTGACATAACACTCACCCCTCACTGTAACACTGATAAAAAACGCACCGCTCACTGTAACACTGACATAAAACACATCCCTCACTGTAACACTATGATATTTCACACACCCCTCACTGTAACTCTCTGATATAACACACACCCCTCACAGTAACACTGATATAACACACACACCTCAGTGAAACACTCTGATATAAAACACACAGTTCACTGTAACACTCTGATATAACACACACCCCTCAGAGAAAAAGTCTGATAAAACACACACCCCTCAATGTAACACTCTGATATAACACACACCCCTCACTGTAACACTCTGATATAACACAGACACCTCAGTGAAACACTCTGATGTAACACACACAGTTCACTGTAACACTCTGATATAACACACACCCCTCAGAGAAAAACTCTGATATAACACACACCCCTCAATGTAACACTCAGATATAACACACACCCCTCACTGTAACACTCTGATATAACATAAACACTCACTGTAATAACCTGACGTAACACACACCCCTCAGTGTAACAATCTGATATAACACACACTGCTCACTGTAACACCCAGATATAAAACCCACCCCTCAGTGTAACACTCTGATATTATGCACACCCCACACTGTAACACTCTGATATGACACACACCCTTCACTGTAACTCTCTGATGTAACACACACCCTGACTGTAACACTCTGATATAACACACACCCCTCAGTGTAACACTCTGAAATAACACACACCCCTCACTGTAACACTCTGATATAACACAAAACCCTCACTGTAATGCTCTGATATAACACACACCCCTCACTGTAACACCCTGATCTAACACTCATCCCTCACTGTAACACTCTGATAAAAAACACGCCCCTCACTGAAACACTGATATAACTCACACCCCTTGATGTAACACTGATATAACACTAATCCCTCACTGTAACACTCTGATATAACACGCACCCCTCACTGTAACAGACTGATATAACACACACTGCTCACTGTAAAACACAGATATAACACACACCCCTCACTGTAACACTCTGATATAACACACACCCCTCAATGTAACACTCTGATATAACACACACCCCTCACTGTAACACTCTTATATTACACACATCCGTCAATGTAACATTCTGATACAGCACACACCCCTCACTGTAACACTCTGATATAACACACGCCCCTCACTGTAACACTGATATAACACACACACTCACTGTTACACTGTGACGTAACACACACTCCTCAGAGTAACACTCTGATATAACACACCCCGCTCATTGTAACACCCAGATATAACACCCACCCCTCAGTGTAACACTCTGATATTATGCACACCCCACACTGTAACACTCCGATATAACACACGCCCCTCACTGTAACTCTCTGATGTAACACACACCCTGACTGTAACACTCTGATATAACACACGCCCCTCACTGTAACTCTCTGATGTAACACACACCCTGACTGTAACACTCTGATATAACACACACCCCTCACTGTAACACTCTGATATAACACACACCCCTCAGTGTAATACTCTGATATAACACACACCCCTCACTGTAATGCGCTGATATAACACACATCCCTCACATTAACATTGATATAACACACACCCCTCACTGTAACACTCTGATATAACACTCATCCCTCAATGTAACACTCTGATATAAAACACGCCCCTCACTGTAACGCTGATATAACTGACACCCCTTGATGTAACACTGATACAACACTAATCCCTCACTGTAACAATCTGATATAACACGCACCCCTCACTGTAACACACTGATATAACACACACCGCTCACTGTAACACCCAGATATAACACACACCCCTCTGTGTAACACTATGATATAATACACACCCCTCACTGTAACACTCTGATATAAAACACACCGCTCACTGTAACACCCCGGTATAACACACACCGTTCACTGTAACACTCTGATATAACACACACCCCTCACTGTAACTCTCTGATGTAACACACACCCTGACTGTAACACTCTGATATAACACACACCCCTCACTGTAACACTCTGAAATAACACACACCCCTCACTGTAACACTCTGATATAACACAAACCCCTCACTGTAATGCTCTGATATAACACTCATCCCTCACTGTAACACTCTGATATAAAACACGCCCCTCACTGTAACACTGATATAACTCACACCCCTTGATGTAACACTGATATAACAATCATCGCTCACTGTAAGATTTTGATATAACACACAACCCTCACTTTAACATACTGATATAACATTCACCGCTCACTGTAACACCCAGATATAACACACACCCCTCTGTTTAACACTCATATTTAACACACACCTCTCACTGTAACACTCTGATATAACAAACAGCCCTCATTGTAACACTCAGATATAACACACACGCCTCAGTGTAACACTCTGATATAACACACACCCCTCACTGTAACATTCTGATACGGAACACACCCCTCACTGTAACACTCTGATATAACACACACCCTCACTGTAACACTCTGACGTAACACACACCCCTCTTTGTAACACTCTGATATAACACACACCGCTCACTGTAACACCCAGATATAACACACACCCCTCAGTGTAACACTCTGATATTATAATACCCCTCACTGTAACACTCTGATATAACACACGCCCCTCACTGTAACTCTCTGATATAACACACACCCCTCACAGTAACAGTCTGATATAACACTCATCCCTCACGGTAACACTCTGATATAAAACACGCCCCTCACTGTAACACTGATATATCTCACACCCCTTGATGTAAAACTGATATAACACTAATCCCTCACTGTGACACCCTGATATAACACACACCCCTCACTGTAACTCTCTGATATAACACACGCACCTCACTGTAACACTCTGATTTAACACACACCCCTCACTGTAACACTGATATGACACACACCCCTCACAGTAACACTGTGATATAACACTCATCCCTCACTGTAACACTGATAAAACACACACCGTTCACTGTAACACTCTGATATAACACACACCCCTCACTGTAACACTGATAAAACACACACCGCTCACTGTAACACTCGGATATAACACACACCCCCCAATGTAACAATGATATAACACACACCCCTCACTGTAAGACTCAGATATAACACTCACCCCTCACTGTAACACTGTGATATAAAAAACACTCCTCACTATAACTCTGATATAACACAAACGCCTCAATGTAACACTCTGATATAACACACACCGCTCACTGTAACACCTAGGTATAACACACACCGTTCACTGTAACACTCTGATAAAACACACAACCCTAACTGTAACACTCTGATATAACATACACCGTTCACTGTAACACTCTGATATAACACACACCCCTCACTGTAACACTCTGACATAACACTCACCCCTCACTGTAACACTGATAAAACATACACCGCTCACTGTAACGCTGATAGAACACACACCCCTCACTGTAACAATGATATAACACACACCCCTCAAATTAAGACTCAGATATAACACTCATCCCTCACTGTAACACTGTGATATAACACACACTCCTCACTATAACTCTGATATAACACACACCCCTAAGTGTAACGCTCTGATATATCACACACCCCTCACTGTACCACTCTGATATAACACACACCCCTCACTGTAACATTCAGATATAACACACACCCCTCACTGTAACACTCTGATATAAAACACATCCCTCACTGTAACACTATGATATTTCACACTCCCCTCACTGTAACACTCTGATATAACACACGCACCTCACTGTAACACTCTGATATAACACACACCCCTCACTGTAACACGCTGATATAACACACGACCCTCACTGTAACAATGATATAACTCACACCCCTTGATGTAACACTGATATAACAATCATCGCTCACTGTAAGATTTTGATATAACACACAACCCTCACTTTAACATACTGATATAACATTCACCGCTCACTGTAACACCCAGATATAACACACACCCCTCTGTTTAACACTCATATTTAACACACACCTCTCACTGTAACACTCTGATATAACAAACAGCCCTCATTGTAACACTCAGATATAACACACACGCCTCAGTGTAACACTCTGATATAACACACACCCCTCACTGTAACATTCTGATACGGAACACACCCCTCACTGTAACACTCTGATATAACACACACCCTCACTGTAACACTCTGACGTAACACACACCCCTCTTTGTAACACTCTGATATAACACACACCGCTCACTGTAACACCCAGATATAACACACACCCCTCAGTGTAACACTCTGATATTATAATACCCCTCACTGTAACACTCTGATATAACACACGCCCCTCACTGTAACTCTCTGATATAACACACACCCCTCACAGTAACAGTCTGATATAACACTCATCCCTCACGTTAACACTCTGATATAAAACACGCCCCTCACTGTAACACTGATATATCTCACACCCCTTGATGTAAAACTGATATAACACTAATCCCTCACTGTGACACCCTGATATAACACACACCCCTCACTGTAACTCTCTGATATAACACACGCACCTCACTGTAACACTCTGATTTAACACACACCCCTCACTGTAACACTGATATGACACACACCCCTCACAGTAACACTGTGATATAACACTCATCCCTCACTGTAACACTGATAAAACACACACCGTTCACTGTAACACTCTGATATAACACACACCCCTCACTGTAACACTGATAAAACACACACCGCTCACTGTAACACTCTGATATAACACACACCCCTCACTGTAACACACTGATATAACACACACCGCATACTGTAACACCCAGATATAACACACACCCCTCTGTGTAACACTCTGATATAATTCGCACCCCTCACTGTAACACTCTGATATTAAACACACCGCTCACTGTAACACCTAGGTATAACAAACACCGTTCACTGTAACACTCTGATATAACACACACCCCTCACTGTAACACTCTGATATAACACACACCGTTCACTGTAACACTCTGATATAACACACACCCCTCACTGTAACACTCTGACATAACACTCACCCCTCACTCTAACACTGATAAAACACACACCGCTCACTGTAACACTTGGATATAACACACACTCCTCACTGTAACAATGAATTAACACAAACCCCTCACTGTAACACTGTGATATAACACACACCCCTCACTATAACTCTGATATAACACACACCCCTCAATGTAACGCTCCGATATATCACACACCCCTCACTGTAACACTCTGAGTCAACACACACCCTTCAATGTAACACTCTGGTATAACACACACCCCTCACTGTAACACTCTGATATAAAACACATCCCTCACTGTAACACTATGATATTTCACACACCCCTCACTGTAACACTCTGATATAACACACGCACCTCACTGTAACACTCTGATATAACACACACCCCTCACTGTAACACGCTGATATAACACACGACCCTCACTGTAACACTGATATAACTCACACCCCTTGATGTAACACTGATATAACACTAATCCCTCACTGTAACAATCTGATATAACACACAACCCTCACTGTAACACACTGATATAACACACACCGCATACTGTAACACCCAGATATAACACACACCCCTCTGTGTAACACTCTGATATAATTCGCACCCCTCACTGTAACACTCTGATATAAAACACACCGCTCACTGTAACACCTAGGTATAACAAACACCGTTCACTGTAACACTCTGATATAACACACACCCCTCACTGTAACACTCTGATATAACACACACCATTCACTGTAACACTGATATAACACACACCCCTCACTGTAACACTCTGACATAACACTCACCCCTCACTCTAACACTGATAAAACACACACCGCTCACTGTAACACTCGGATATAACACACACTCCTCACTGTAACAATGAATTAACACAAACCCCTCACTGTAACACTGTGATATAACACACACCCCTCACTATAACTCTGATATAACACACACCCCTCAATGTAACGCTCCGATATATCACACACCCCTCACTGTAACACTCTGGTATAACACACACCCCTCAATGTAACACTGATAAAACACACACCGCTCACTGTAACATTCGGATTTAACACACACCCCCCAATGTAACAATGATATAACACACACCCCTCACTGTAAGACTCAGATATAACACTCACCCCTCACTGTAACACTGTGATATAACACACACTCCTCACTATAACTCTGATATAGCACACACCCCTCAGTGTAACGCTCTGATATATCACACACCCCTCACTGTAACACTCTGATATAACACAAACGCCTCAATGTAACACTCGGATATAACACACACCGCTCACAGTAACACCTAGGTATAACACACACCGTTCACTGTAACACTCTGATATAACACACAACCCTAACTGTAACACTCTGATATAACATAAACCGTTCACTGTAACACTCTGATATAACACACACCCCTCACTGTAACACTCTGATATAACACTCACCCCTCACTCTAATACTGATAAAACACACACCGCTCACTGTAACGCTGATAGAAAACACACCACTCACTGTAACAATGATATAACACACACCCCTCAAATTAAGACTCAGATATAACACTCATCCCTCACTGTAACACTGTGATATAACACACACCCCTCACTATAACTCGGATATAACACACACCCCTTAGTGTAACGCTCTGATATATCACACACCCCTCACTGTACCACTCTGATATAACACACACCCCTCACTGTAACATTCAGATATAACACACACCCCTCACTGTAACACTCTGATATAACACAAACGCCTCACTGTAACACTCTGATAAAAAAAACACATCCCTCACTGTAACACTATGATATTTCACACACCCCTCACTGTAACACTCTGATATAACACACGCACCTCACTGTAACACTCTGATATAACACACACCCCTCACTGTAACACTCTGATATAACACACACCTCTCACTGTAACACTCTGATATAACACTCATCCCACACTGTAACACTCTGATATAACACACAACCCTCACTGTAACACTCTGATATAACACTCATCCCTCACTGTAACACTCTGAGATAAAACACGCCCCTCACCGTAACACACTGATATAACACACACCGCCTACTGTAACACCCAGATATAACACACACCCCTCTGTGTAACACTCTGATATAATACGCACCCCTCACTGTAACACTCTGATATAAAACACACCGCTCACTGTAACACCTAGGTATAACAAACACCGTTCACTGTAACACTCTGATATAACACACACCCCTCACTGTAACACTCTGATATAACACACACCGTTCACTGTAACACTCTGATATAACACACACCCCTCACTGTAACACTCTGACATAACACTCACCACTCACTCTAACACTGATAAAACACACACCGCTCACTGTAACACTCGGATATAACACACACTCCTCACTGTAACAATGATATAACACAAACCCCTCACTGTAACACTGTGATATAACACACACCCCTCACTATAACTCTGATATAGCACACACCCCTCAATGTAACGCTCCGATATATCACACACCCCTCACTGTAACACTCTGAGTTAACACAAACCCTTCACTGTAACACACTGGTATAACACACACCCCTCACCGTAACACTCTGATATAACACAAACGCCTCACTGTAAAACTCTGATATAACATACACCGCTCACTGTAACACCTAGGTATAACACACACCGTTCACTGTAACACTCTCATATAACACACACACCTCACTGTAACACTCTGATATAACATACACCGTTCACTGTAACACTCTGATATAACACACACCCCTCACTGTAACACTCTGACATAACACTCACCCCTCACTGTAACACTGATAAAACACACACCGCTCACTGTAACACTGATACAACACACACCCCACACTGTAACAATGATATAACAAACACCCCTCACTGTAACACTGTGATATAACACACATCCCTCACTATAACTCTGATATAACACACACCCCTAAGTGTAACACTCTGATATATCACACACCCCTCACTGTACCACTGTGATATAACACACACCCCTCACTGTAACACTCAGATATAACACACACCCCTCACTGTAACACTCTGATATAACACAAACGCCTCACTGTAACACTCTGATATAACACATATCCCTCAGCGTAACATTATGATGCAGCACACACCCCTCACTGTAACACTCTGATATAACACATGCACCTCACTGTAACACTCTGATATAACACACACCCCTCACTGTAATACTCTGATAGAACACACGCCCCTCACTGTAATACTCTGATATAACACACATCCCTCACTGTAACACTCTGATACAGCACAAAACCCTCACTGTAACAATCTGATATAACACACGATCCTCACTGTAACACTGATATAACACACACCCTCACTGTAACACTCTGATGAAACACACACCCCTCACTGTAACACTCTGATATAACACACATCCCTCACTGTAACACTCTGATACAGCACACACCCCTCACTGTAACACTCTGATGAAACACACACCCCTCACTGTAACACTCTGATATAACACACATCCCTCACTGTAACACTCTGATATAACACACACCCCTCACTGTAACACTCTGATATAACACAGACTCCTCACTGTAACACTGATATAACACACACCCTCACTGTAACACTCTGATGTAACACACACCCCTCACTGTAACACTCTGATATAACACACACCCCTCACTGTAACACTCTGATATAACACACACCCCTCACTGTAACAATCTGATATAACACACACCCTCACTGTAAATCTCTGATGCAACACACACCCCTCACTGTAACACTCTGATATAACACACACCTCTCACTGAAACACTCTGATGAAACATACACCCCTCACTTAAACACTCTGAAAAAACACACACCCCTCACTGTAAGACTCTGATATAACACACACCCCTCACTGTAACACTCTGATATAAAACACACCCCTCACTGTAACACTCTGATATAACACACACCCCTCACTGTAACACTCTGATATAACACACACCCCTCACTGTAACACTCTGATATAACACACAACCCTCACTGTTACACTCTCATATATCACACGCCCCTCACTGTAACGCTCTGATATAATACAGATCCCTCACTGTAACAATGATATAACACACACCCCTCACTGTAATAGTCTAATATAACACTCATCCCTCACTGTAACACTCTGATATAACACACGCACCTCACTATATCACTGATATAACTCACAACCCTTGATGTAACACTGATATAACACTCATCGCTCACTGTAACATTTTGATATAACACACTCCCCTCACTGTAACACTCTGATATAACACACACCCCTCACTCTAATACTCTGATATTATACACACCCCTCACTGTTACACTCTGATATAACACACGCCCCTGACTGTAACACACACCCTCACTGTAACACTCTGATATAACACACACCCCTCCGTGTAACATTGTGATGTATCAAACATCCCTCACTGTAATACTCTGATATAACACGCACCCCTCACTGTAATGCAATGATATAACACACATTCCTCACTGTAACACTGATATAACACAGACCCCTCACAGTAACACTCTGATATAAAAATCATCCCTCACTGTAACACTCGGATATAAATCACACCCCTCACTTTAACACTGATATAACTCACACCCCTGGATTTAACACTGATATAACACTAATCCCTGACTGTAACACTCTGATATAACACACACCCCTCACTGTAACACACTGATATAACAAACACCGCTCATTGTAACACCCAGATATAACACACACCCCTCTATGTAACACTGATATAATACACACCCCTCACTGTAACACTCTGATATAAAACACACCGCTCACAGTAACACCAAGGTATAACACACACCGATCACTGTAACACTCTGATATAACACAGACCAATCACTGTAACACTCTGATATAACACACACCGTTCACTGTAACACTCTGATATAACACACACCCCTCACTTTAACAATCTGACATAACACTCACCCCTCACTGTAACATTGATATAACACACACCACTCACTGTAACACTGATATAACACACAACCCTCACTGTAAGACTCTGATATAAAACTCACCCCTGACTGTAACACTGTGATATAACACACACCCCTCACTATAACTCTGATATAACACACACACCTCAGTGTAACACTCTGATATAACACACACCCCTCAGTGTAACACTCTGATATATCACACACCCCTCACTGTAAGACTCTGAGATAACACACACCCTTCACTGTAACACTCAGGTATAACACACACCCCCCACTGTAACACTCTGATATAACACACACCCCTCACTATAACACTCTGATATAACACAAACCCCTCACTGTAACACTCTGATATAACACACATCCCTCACTGTAACACTCTGATACAGCACACACCCCTCACTGTAACACTCTGATATAACACACGCTCCTCACTGTAACACTGATATAACACACAACCTCACTGTAACACTCTGATGTAACACACACCCCTCACTGTAACACTCTGATATAACACACATCCCTCACTGTAACACTCTGATACAGCACACACCCCTCACTGTAACACTCTGATATAACACAGACTCCTCACTGTAACACTGATATAACACACACCCTCACTGTAACACTCTGATGTAACACACACCCCTCACTGTAACACTCTGATATAACACACACCCCTCACTGTAACACTCTGATATAACACACACCCCTCACTGTAACAATCTGATATAACACACACCCTCACTGTAAATCTCTGATGCAACACACACCCCTCACTGTAACACTCTGATATAACACACACCTCTCACTGAAACACTCTGATGAAACATACACCCCTCACTTAAACACTCTGAAAAAACACACACCCCTCACTGTAAGACTCTGATATAACACACACCCCTCACTGTAACACTCTGATATAAAACACACCCCTCACTGTAACACTCTGATATAACACACACCGCTCACTGTAACACCCAGATATAACACACACACCTCAGTGTAACACTCTGATATTATACATACCCCTGACTGTAACACTCTGATATAACCCACGCCCCTCACTGTAATTCTCTGATATAACACACAGCCCTCACTGTAAGACTCTGATATAACACTCATCCCTCACTGTAAAACTCTGATATAACACACACACCTCACTGTAACACACTGATATAACACACACCGCTCACTGTAACATCCAAATATAACGCACACCCCTCTGTGTAACACTCTGATATAATACACACCCCTCACTGTAACACTCTGATATAACACACACCCTGCACTGTAACACTCTCATATAACACACGCCCCTCATTGTAACACTGATATAACACGCAACCTCAGTGTAACATTCTGATATAACACAAACTCCTCACTGTAACACTCTGATGAAACACACACCCCGCACTTTAACACTCTGATATAACATACACCCCTCACTGTAACACTCTGATATAACACACACCCTGCACTGTAACACTCTGATATAACACACACCCCTCATTGTAACACTCCAATATAACACACGCCCCTCACTGTAACACTGATATAACACGCAACCTAAGTGTAACACTCTGATATAACACACACTCCTCACTGTAACACTCTGTTATAACACACACACCTCACGGTTACACACTGATATAACAGACACCCCTCACTGTAACACTCTGATATAACAGACAAACCTCAAAGTAACATTCTGATATAACACACGCCCCTCACTGCAACACTATGATATAACACACACCCCTCAAAGTAACACTCTGATATAACACACGCCTCTCACTGTAACAATCTGATATAACACACGCCCCTCACTGTAACAATCTGATATAACACACGCCCCTCACTGTAACACTCTGATACAGCACACACCCCTCAGAGTAACACTCTGATATAACACGCACCCCTCACTGTAACACTCTGATACAACACACAACACTCATTGTAACACTCTGATATAATACAAACCCCTCACTGTAACACTCTGATATAACACACACCCCTCATTGTAACACTCTGATATAACACACACCCCTCAATGTAACACTCTGATATAACACACACCCCTCACTGTAATGCTCTGATATAACACAGATCCCTCCCTGTAACACTGATATAACACACACCCCTCACTGTAACACTCTGATATAACACTCATCCCTCACTCTAACACTCTGATATAAACACACGCCTCACTGTAACACCCAGGGAAAACGCACACAGTTCACTGTAACACTCTGACATAACACACACACCTCACTGTAACACTCTGATATAACACACACCGTTCACTATAACACTCTGATATAACAGACAACCCTCATTGTAACAATCTAACATAAAACTCACCCCTCACTGTAACACTGATAAAACACACACCGCTCACTGTAACACTGAAATAACACACACCCCTCTCTGTAACACTCGGAATTAACACTCACGCCTCACAGTAACACTGTGATATAACACACACCCCTCACTATAACTCTGATATATCACACACCCCTCAGTGTAACACTCTGGTATAACACACACCCCTCACTGTACCACCCTGATATAACACACACACTTCAATGTAACACTCTGATATAACACACACCCCTCACTGTAACACTCTGATATAACACAAACGCCTCACTGTAACACTCTGATATAACACACATCCCTCACTGTAACACTCTGATACAGCACACACCCCTCACTGTAACACTCTGATATAACACACGCCCCTCACTGTAACACTCTGATATAACACACGGCCCTCACAGTAACGTTCTGATATAACACACACCCTTCAGTGTAACAACGTGATATAACACAAACCCCTCACTGTAACACTCTGATATAACATACACACCTCCCAGTAACACTCTGATATAACACACATCCCTCACTGTAACACTCTGATATAACACACATCCCTCAATATACCACTCTGATACAGCACACACTACTCACTGTAACACTCTGATATAACACACGCCTCTCATTGTAACACTGATATAACACAGACCCCTCAGTGTAACACTCTGATATAACACACACCCCTCACTGTAACACTCTGATATAACACACACCCCTCACTGTAACCCTCTGATATAACACACGCCTCTCATTGTAACACTGATATAACACAGACCCCTCAGTGTAACACTCTGATATAACACACACCCCTCACTGTAACACTCTGATATAACACACACCCCTCACTGTAACCCTCTGATATAACACACACCCCTCACTGTAAATCTCTGATATGACCCACACCCCTCACTGTAACACTGATATAATACACACCCCTCACTGTTACACTCTGATGTAACACTCATCCCTCAGTGTAACACTCTGATAGAACACACACCCCTCACAGTAACACACTGATATAACACACACCGCTCACTCTAACACCCAGATATAACACACCCCCCTCTGTCTAACACTCTGATATAATACACATCCCTCACTGTAACACTCTTATATAACACACACACCTCACAGTAATACTCTGATATAACACACCCCCCTCACTGTAACACTGAAATAGCACACACCCCTCACTGTAACACTCTGATATAACACTCAACCCTCACTGTAACACTGATATAACTCACACCCCTTGATGTAACACTGATATAACACTCAGCCCTCGCTGTAACAGTCTGATATAAAACACACCCCTCATTGTAACACTCTGATGTATCACACACCGCTCAGCGTAACACCCAGATATTACACATCGTTCACTGTAACACTCTGATATAACACACATCTCTCACTGTAACACTCTGATATAACAAACACCCCTCAATGCAACACCCAGATATGACACAAACCGTTCACTGTAACACTCTGATATAACACGCACCCCAACTCTAACAGTGATATTACACACACCCTTCACTATAACACTCTGATACAGCACTCACCCCTCACTGTAAAACTCTGATATAATACACGCCCCTCGCGGTATCACTGATATAACACACACCCTTAGTGTAACACTCTGAAATAACACACATCTCTCACTGTAACACTCTGATATAACAAACACCCCTCAATGCAACACCCAGATATGACACAAACCGTTCACTGTAACACTCTGATATAACACGCACCCCAACTCTAACAGTGATATTACACACACACTTCACTATAACACTCTGATATAACACACACCCCTCACTGTAACAGTCTGATATAACACACACCCCTCACTGTAACGCCCTGATATAACACAATCCCCTCACTGTAACACTCTGATATAAATCACAACCCTCACTGTAACACTCTGATATAACTCACAACCCCCACTGTAACACTCTGATATAACACACACCCCTCACTGTAACACCCAGATATAACACAAAAACCCTCACTGTAACACTCTGATATAAAACACACCGCTCACTGTAACACCCAGGTATAACACACACCGTTAACTGTAACACTCTGATATAACACACGCCCCTCACTTTAACACTGTGATATAACACACACCGTTCACTGTAACACTATAGTATAACACACACCCCTCACTGTAACATTCTGATATAACACACACCCCTAACTGTAACAATCTGACATAACACCCACCCCTCACCTTAACACTTTGATATAACACACGCACCTCACTGTAACACTGATATAACTCACACCCTTGATTTAACACTGATATAACACTCATCCCGCACTGTATCCGTCTGATAAAACACACAACCCTCATTGTAACACTCTGATATAACACACACCGCTTACCGTAACACCCAGATATTACACATCGCTCACAGTAACACTCTGATATAACACACAACTCTCACTGTAACGCTCTGATATAACAAACACCCCTCAAAGCAACACCCAGATATAACACAAACCGTTCACTGTAACACTCTGATATAACACACACCCCTCACTGTAACACTCTGATATAACACACACGCCTCACTGTAACACTCTGATATAACAAACACTCCTCACTGTAGCACTCTGATGTAACACACGCCCCTCACATTAACACTCTGATATAACACACATCCCTCACTGTAACACGCTGATATAACACACACCCCTCAGTGTCACACTCTGATATAACACACACCCCTCACTGTAACACTCTGATATAACACAAACCCGTCAATGTAACCCTCTGATATAACACAGACGCCTCACTGTAAAACTCTGATATGACACACACCCCTCACTGTAACACACTGATACAGCACACACCCCTCACTGTAACACTCTGATATAACACATGCCCCTCACTGTAACACTGATATAAAACACATGCTCACTGTAACACTCTAATATAACAAACACCCCTCAGTGTCACACTCTGATATAACACACCCCCACAGTAACACTCTGATATAACAAACACCCCTCACTGTAACGCTCTGATATAACACACACCCCTCACTGAAAAACTCTGATATGACACACACCCCTCACTGTAACACTCTGATATAACACACGCCCCTCACAATAACAATCTGATATAACACACATACCTCAATGTAAAACTCTGATACAGCACACACCCCTCACTGTAACACTCTGATATAACAGAAGCCCCTCACTGTAATGCTCTGATAAAAGACACATCCCTCACTGTAACACTGATATAATACACACCCCTCACTGTTACACTCTGATATAACACTCATCCCTCACTGTAACACTCTGATAGAACACACACCCCTCACAGTAACACACTGATATAACACACACCGCTCACTCTAACACCCAGATATAACACACCCTCCTCCGGCTAACACTCTGATATAATACACACCCCTCACTGTAACACTCTCATATAACACACACCGTTCACTGTAACACTCTTATATAACACACACACCTCACAGTAATACTCTGATATAACACACCCACCTCACTAAAACACTGATATAGCACACACCCCTCACTGTAACACTCTGATATAACACTCAACCCTCACTGTAACACTGATATAACTCACACCCCTTGATGTAACACCGATATAACACTCAGCCCTCACTGTAACCGTCTGATATAACACACACCCCTCATTGTAACACTCTGATGTATCACACACCGCTCAGCGTAACACCCAGATATTACACACCGTTCACTGTAACACTCTGATATAACAAACACGCCTCAATGCAACACCCAGATATGACACAAACCGTTCACTGTAACACTCTGATATAACACACACCCCTACTCTAACAGTGATATTACACACACCCATCACTATAACACTCTGATATAACACACACCCCTCACTGTAACAGTCTGATATAACACACACCCCTCACTGTAGCATTCCGATATTACACACACCTCTCACTGTAACAATCTGATATAACACACGCCACTCACTGTAACACTCTGATATAACACACATCCCTCACTGTAACACTCTGTTACAGCACTCACCCCTCACTGTAAAACTCTGATATAACACACGCCCCTCGCGTTAACACTGATATAACACACACCCTCAATGTAACACTATGATATAACACACAGCCCTCAGTGTAACACTCTGATATAACACACACCCCTCACTGTAACACTCTGATATAACACACAACCCTCATTGTAACAATCGGATATAACACACACCTATCACTGGAACACTCTGATATAACACACGCCCCTCACAGTAACACTCTGATATAACACACATCCCTCATTGTAACACTCTGATATAACACACAGCCCTTAGTGTAACACTCTGATATAACACACACCCCTCACTGTAACACTCTGATATAACAAACACCCCTCACTGTAACAGTCTCATATAACACACATCCCTCACTGTAACACTCTGATACAGCACACAGCCCTCACTGTAACACTCTGATATAACACACAACTCTCACTGTAACACTCTGATATAATAGACACCCCTCAATGCAACACGCAGATATAACAAAAACAGTTCACTGTAACACTCTGATATAACACACACCCCTCACTGTAACAGAGATATAACACACACCCCTCACTGTAACACTCTGATATAACACACACCCCTCACTGTAACACTCTGATATAACATACACCCCTCACTGTAACACTCTAATATAACGCACAACCCTCACTGTAACACTCTGATATAACACACACCGCTCACTGTAACACTCTGATATAACAAACACCCCTCACTGTAACACTCTGATATAACACACGCCACTCACAGTAACACTCTGATATAGCACTCATCCCTCACTGTAACACTCTCATATAAACACACATCCCTCACTGTAACACTCTGATACAGCACACACCCCACACTTTAACACTCTGGTATAACACACGCGCCTCACTGTAACACTGATATAACACACACCCTCACTGTAACACTCTGATGTAACACACACCCCTCAGTGTAACACTCTGATATAACACACAAACCTCACTGTAACAATGATATAACACACACCCCTCACTGTAACACTCTGATATAACACTCATCCCTCACTTTAACACTCTGATATAACACACGACCCTCACTGTATC